>NC_041385.1:668800989-668818082 GCF_002162155.2 Triticum dicoccoides | reverse complement strand
CAATAGACGGTGGAGGGGTGCCCGTGGAGGGGTGCTTGAACAGGACCCTGTGGTGTGGAGGGCTGGATGAACAGTAGATGATGGAGGGCTGGATGAACAGTAGATGGTGGAGGGGTGGTTGAACAGTAGCCGGTGGAGTAGCGCGCGGTGGACGCTGGATGAACAGGAGCCCGTGGAGGCTGGATGAACAGGAGCCCGTGGAGGCTGGAAGAGGTCGGCGGTAGCCCATGGAGGCTGGAGGAGGTTGACGGTGGAGATGAACAGTATCTCGTGGAGTCCGTTTTGCGGTACGCCACACCCGTCCCGATGAATAGGACCCCCGTTTCGACCGTAGCGCTCCAACACAAGTCTGTTTCGTCCGTTTTGCGGTACGCCAGACCCCTCTCGATCAACAGGACCCCGTTTCGACCGTAGGAGGTCCGTTTCCTCCGTTTTGCGGTACGCCACACCCCTCCCGATCAACAGGACCCCCGTTTCGACCTTAGGAGGTCTGTTTCCTCCGTTTTGCGGTACGCCACACCCCTCCCGATCAACAGGACCCCCGTTTCGACCGTAGGAGGTCCGTTTCCTCGGTTTTGCCGTACGCCAGACCCCTCCCGATGAACAGGATCCCGTTTCGAACGTGGCCGGTGGAACACAAGGCCGTTTCCTCTGTTCTGCGGTACGCCAGGCCTCGTTTCCATCGCCTATTCCGTCCAAGCCCTCCCGATGAACATGACCACGCATTCCGTTGCCTCCCAATGAACACGACGCATTTCGTTGCCTCCCCATGAACACGACGACGATGTTGTTTCTCCGTTCCGACCCAGCCAATGTACACGAGCCCTGGCCATACGTATATATGTGCGAGTAGGCGTTCGAGACCCCACCCGTATGTACACATACGTGGCCATATTTTCTTTCTTGCACCCTGGCCGCTATACGTACGTGTACATGCTATGTGCGCGCCTCTACTACGACACGTGTGCGCCTCTACTACGACACGTGCGCGCCTCTACATCCACCAGTATGTACGTACACGTTCATGACCAGAATGACAATGCTATGTACGCTTCGACCAGGTGTGTCCCGACTGTCAGGCACTTCCTTGCATGCGAAGATGTAGCTGGTGGGTCCCAACAGTCAGGGGCGCAAATCGTTTTTTGCCCGGATGCACTTCCTTGTGTGCGAAGATGTAGCTGGTGGGTCCTAGTAGTCAAGGGGGCGAATCATTTTTTTCGGATGCACTTCCTTGCGTGCGAAGATGTAGCTGGTGGGTCCCAGTAGACAGGGGGAAACATTTTTTTTGCAAAATACTGTGGCCGATCCAGTGGGTCTCCGCTGTCAGGTGGAGGAATAATTATTTTGCGCGTAATAAGGAGGCACTTCCTTGCTGCGGCCGTGGACCCAGCTGTCAGCCTCTCCATGTACAATCCACGTCCGATGGAAGCCATTCCTTAACCACGTTGACCATGCTGCCCCGAGAGCACCAGGGCGGTGGACGACGGCGAGGCCTAGGAAGGGGATGACACAGAGCCGGGAAGACGCGACAGTGGATGCCCACGCGTAGAGGAGTATGAGGGTTCACTCGTTCGGCTGCGGTGTGAGGCTGCCGTCGCCGCAGAATAACAAGGGGTGTGGGTGCGTAGAGGGATGGCCTGACCAGCGGTGGGAGTAGTAGGGGGCGGTGAGGCCTCCACGGCATCACAGCTGGCCACGGGCGACAGGAGCAGGCGACACGACCGGCGCTACTTTGGGCGGCTGGAGCAAGAAGACCAGAGGTTGAAGAAGCACTACGGCCGTTGGATGGACATCGTACGGTCACTTGAGCTAGAATCATTCATATATTGACTAAAGTTGACAAAGGCCTCCGTCCCAGCTAGCAGGGGGTATTCATTTTTTTGTGCGTAATAAGGAGGCACTTCCGGTGGGTCCGAGCTGACAGCGAGGGGAACATTTTTTTCACGAAATACGGTGGCCCGTCCTGTGGGTCCCAGCAGTCAGGGGGAAACGTTTTTTTCGTGAAATACTGGTGGCCTGTCCGGTGGGTCCCTGCTGTCAGGTGGAGGAATAATTATTTTCTGCATAATAAGGAGGCACTTCCTTGCGGCTGCCGTGGACCCAGCTGTCAGCCTCTCCACGTACAATACTCTTCCGATGGAGTCGGTCATTGACCACATTGACCACGTCGTGCCGAGAGCTCCACGGCGGTGGACGAGGGCGAGGCCTAGGAAGGGGACGACGCGAAGCCGAGGAAGACGCGGCAGTGGAAGCCCGCGCGGAGAGGAGTACGAGGGTTCACCGGTTCAGCTGCGGTGTGAGGTTGCCGTCGCCGCAGAATAACAGGGGGTGTGGGTGACTAGAGGTATGCCCTGGCCAGCGGTGGGAGTAGTAGGGGGCGCTGAGGCCTGCGCGGCAGCACAGCTGGCCACGTGAGGCGGGAGCAGGCGGTCCCGCCAGTGCTGCTTTGGCGTCTGGAGCAAGAAGATCAGAGATTGAAGAAACACGACGGCCGTTGGATTGACATCCAACGTCTGCTAGAATCGTTTGTTGACGTATATAATAACTAAAAACATCTTGGATACGCGTCAACTAAACAGGCCCACAAGTCAAACCACTCCCTATTTTTTTAATAATTTATATATAGCTCATGGCAACTTCTTATGCATTTTATTGCAGTCATTTTTTTGGTTGGCCAAGGCCAATTTCGCATATTTTTGTGGGTTCCAAACTATTTTTAATACCGAAATGTCGAGCCAGATTTAAAGTACTTTGAAGATATATTTAAATTAGGTTAATGCCCAGTGAAATAGGAATCTGAAAATGTGAAAAAAAATCAGAAATTATAAAGTAATTGCCAATTTGTCATCTGTTTTTATATTTACAACCCATTTCATATTACTTTCAAGATTTGCAGGCATCTTGAAAGAGTTGCAGCCCATCAGGGCATAGAAAAATAAGTAGGCCTGGATTGGGTATTCTTCAGAAAAAATAAACTGGGCTCATTTTCACAAAGAAAAAATAGCTGGGCTGGTCACATGGTGAACATAAAATATAAGCCTGGGCTAGACGGGCCACAGCCCAGTTCAAACCCTGCTCCGTCTCAACAATACCAAACAAAAAAAATACTGCTCGAGTAGCTACGTCCCAGGTGTCAGCCGATCTTGTGCTGTTCTCTTGTCTATTGACTATATACGCTCACAATGTCGTGGGTTCCATATGTCAGGAAAACACTAGGAGGAAGCATTTTATTTTTCCATACGCTGACATGGTGGGCCCCTACTGTCATCCTCTCCACGTACTTCTGTCGATTCCTGTTGTTTGTTGACCATGTTGACAACGCGAGAGGGTAGCGCTGCGGCGAGCGCACCAAAGCGCGCGGAGGACGTCGGCGTTAACGATTTAGGAGACGGTGGGGCGGCGATGCGTGCGCTGAGGCGCAGCCAGCCGTGGGAGGCGGAAGCAGGCGGCCCTGCTGGCGCTGGTCTGGTTTTGGCGGCTGGAGGAAGACAGGGCTGAAGAAACACGACAGACTGTAAAAGCAGCAAGAGTACTTAACAACCTTAACTGAAACCAGCAGGGGCACTTAACAACCAAAGCTGAAAACAGTATGAGTACTTATACAGGTTCAACCGTACAAAGCACACCTCGAACAGTGCTACTTTGCCTACAGTTAACCAAGGGTGAGGCCGCCAAGCCCCAGGACAAGGCCCAGGCGCCACCCCGCGCATCCACAACCTTCCGAAAGCGGCTTCATCTTGCAACGTGGTCAATAAATAGGATATTTGCTTTAGAGCCATGGAAAAGCATGAACATAATCTTCTGTCCTCTTCTCCAAGATGGATGGGCCTTCATTATTTAAGACCACCCATGAATAAGTATCTTTTCACCTCCAAGGGGAATTGAGTAGGTCAACATAAACATCATGTTGTGACCAAGCGCAAGTCTGACCCGACCATGGTCAGGCATCTATATAGGAACAATAGAACTCGGCAGTTCCTATTTCAAGAAGATCACAACTGTAAAACTGTGTATAAGCAATAGTTTATGAACAACATATATAACAGAAAATAGCTCGTACCATAAGTTTCTCGACACGGTTGGACCTGTTCAACGAGTGCAGTAGTGGCACACATATCCCATGTGGACTTCCACCATTGAAACGCCCCACAAGGACCTCAAGACGATCAATAAAGTGTAGGAACTTGTGGATGTCGATCCAGTCAACTTCAGTGCCATTAGTAACAGCCGAGTTATTACAGAGTAACAAATGAGCAGACTGCTTAACTCTGAAAAAACCTACATGTGCCACCAATTATAAGAAAATATTAGTTAGAAGTAGCATCTTCGTGAGAGATTCGTTGCTACTTCTAAAGTTAAATTGTGATTAGTTAGACAGAATAGGTGGATTAAGAAGTAATCAAGGAAACAAGCAAGAACCAGATACAAAACTAACATGGATGAACAATTGGAACGACGTCGGGGTGGAAGATCGCAGTGAAGATGAGACCAGGTTCTGCTATTTCAATCAACATTCGTGCGCCAACTTTTAGTCTGTAACACTTGAGAAAGTTTATCCAAGTTCGGCCATAAAAAAAGCAGCGATCTTCTTGGTTCATGAATCCAACTCGGAAGTAATATCCATGGCTTGTCTTCACTGTGACCATTAAACTAGTGTATTCAGTTATGGCAAGGCCGAGCATCTTGAGTACATGTGTTTTGGCAGAGCAAATAATACACTGCAGGAAAAATAATATGAGAACACAACATGTTAAAAAAAAACCACCCTCCCGGATAGAAAAGAGGATTCTAGGAACATACTGTGTGCGTTTCAAAATGCTGGGTTAGGATGAGAAGGAACAAGTGTGGTGTCTCGCCGAAGGCGCAGAAATCTGTAGGGTAGTCGCACTTTGGGCACTGCAACTGAAACACACTAGATTCAGTACGAAGAAAAATGCATCAACGGCGGCGGCTGCCATTGAAAGGGATCGAGAAGAGGTGTCTAGGGGGGGGGGTGATTAGACACTAAGTGCCCAAAGTAGCAGTTTTTAACTTCTTTATGTTGGAGTGGAGTTTAGGCACAAGTTTAACACTCACAATACATAACAAGCAAGCATGCGAAGAGTATATGAGCAGCGGAAAGTGAAGCATGCAACTTGCAAGAATGTAAAGGGAAGGTATTGGAGGATTCAAACGCAATTGGAGACACGGATGTTTTTGTCGGGGTTCCGATAGGTGGTGCTATCATACATCCACGTTGATGGAGACTTCAACCCACGAAGGGTAACGGCTACGCGAGTCCACAGAGGGCTCCACCCAAGAAGGGTCCACGAAGAAGCAACCTTGTATATCCCACCATGGCCGTCGCCCATGAAGGACTTGCCTCACTAGTGGTAGATCTTCACGAAGTAGGCGATCTCCTTGCCCTTACAAACTCCTTGGTTCAACTCCACAATCTTGTCGGAGGCTCCCAAGTGACACCTAGCCAATCTAGGAGACACCACTCTCCAAGGAGTAACAAATGGTGCGTTGATGATGAACTCCTTGCTCTTGTGCTTCAAATGATAGTCTCCCCAACACTCAACTTTCTCTCACAGGATTTGGATTTGGTGGAAAGAAGATTTGAGTGGAAAGCAACTTGGGGAAGCCTAGAGATCAAGATTCATATGGTAGGAATGGAATATCTTGGCCTCAACACATGAGTAGGTAGTTCTCTCTCAGAAAATGGATGCTGGAAATGTAGGCTTGTTCTGATGGCGCTCTCCACGAATGAAGAGGAGGTGGAGGGGTATATATAGCCTCCACACAAAATCTAACCGTTACACACAATTTACCAATCTCGGTGGGACCAAATCAACAAACTCGGTCAAACCGATTTAGTAAACCTAGTGAACGTTAGGATTTTCGGTGGGACCGACATGCAACTCGGTAGGACCGATATGGTTAGGGTTAGGGAATAACGTAATCTCGGTGAGACCGATTACACAAACTCGGTGATACCGATTTTGGTAATAAGCTAACCAGAGAGTTGGTCAGGCAAACTCGGTGAGACCGATTACACAAACTCGGTGGGACCGATTTTGGTAATAAGCTAACCAGAGAGTTTGCATTGTAATCTCGGTAGTACCGATTGCTCAAACTCAGTGAGATCGATTTTGGTAATGGACATACACAAAGAGATTACAATCCCATCTCTGTGAGACCAAGATCCCTATCGGTGAGACCGATTTTCCTAGGGTTTGTGGCAGTGGCTAAGATATCTGAACTCGGTGGCGCCGGATAGAAAGAATCGGTGAGGCCGAGTTAGACTTTGGGTTGAGGACATATGTGGATGTGAGAAAGTAGTTGAGGGATTTGGAGCATATCACTAAGCACTTTGAGCAAGCAAGCCATGAAGCAACACCTCATCCCTTCTTTATAGTATTGGCTTTTCCTATAGACTCAATGTGATCTTGGATCACTAAAATGGAAAACATGTAGAGTCTTGATCTTGAAGCTTGAGCTAATCCTTTTTCCTTAGCATCTTGAAGGGGTTCCACATCCTTTAGTCCATGCCACTCCATTGTTGAACTTGTCTGAAATATACTAGGTAAAAGTGTTAGTCCAACAAGAGATATGTTGACATTAATTACCAAAACCACCCAGGGAGCACTTGTGCTTTCAGCCATCCTAGGATTACCTGCGACCAAGGGACTTGGATTTATCGGGGATGGATGAAGAATACGTACCTGGTTCTCCATGAGAAAACCCTATGCAATCGCCGAGTGGGGGTTTTCTCTGAACAAGCAGACGAGGGAGAATGGGATTCAGGCCCAGTGAAATATTGTCACTTCGTCCGTCCAGCTTACTGCTAAAGCTAGAAAGGAGGGTTGTGATTTGACGGCTCATTGGGCATTACTGCGGCGCTACGACCGGGGTGTGTCTATCGTGAAGTTGTGCACTCAAATTTGTGCATATGGCACGTGGACCCCGTTGCCGGTTGCCCCACATATCAGCGAAAGGAAGTAGAAAGACATGAGTAACTAGTTACACATAAATATATATTTTGACAGAGAGATACTTCCTGTGTAAAGAAATATACAAATCTTTTATATCACAGGCTCACCTTGCCGAGAAATATACTCCCTCTGCAGCGCACGGGCATTATGGGGTTTCAGCTTTTTTTATGGGGGTTCAGCTGAGAATATAATACTCAGATAGGCTCACGGTTTTGGACTTTGGGCCGCAGGCCGACCCTGCATGTTTGGGGGCCCATGTGTTCTACCTCAGCGCTTTATATTTCAAGCGATCGGTATGGCACTGGTTTTAGATGCTGTCGCAAGGCGAATACACAAAATTGAATAAAGCACGGCAGCTGTTGGAATGAAATTGAACGACAGTTCCTAACCAGCAATCAGAGTTGCAATTCTATCAATGATATACCATGTGATAAATAATACTGTCGTACTACTTATACACACAGGACACTTGTTTCACCATGCCAGATTATTACATCAAAATCTCTCGGAGGATAGATCAGTTCGACAGTTGCGTGCTGCTACTGAAGAATTTCAAAGTTGATTTGGACCAGCTCTCCTTGCCAGGAAAGTTCAATTTTGACATCATCCCCTACCGCAAGATATGATTTAGATTTGAACCTTGACCATCCTTTAGCATCAATCATCATGCGACCATCCTTTGTACTTATGGTATATTGAGCAGGTTCATTCACACCAAGGCTGCGCATGGTAAGAGAAACTTGGCCGCGGTCGCCCGGATTGTTGAACGACTCCCTCGTTGCTCTAGGAATTCTCTATTTGCAAACAAGAAGACATACCCAAACAGTTAGATCAACACAGTGAATCATGTGAAACAACATGGAAAGAAAAAAGAACGAAGCACTTGGGCGGCCAATGCTTACCAAGAAGGTGGACATGTCGGTTTTTGTAAGGACTTTTGTATATGAAGTGCGAACTGCAGCCCAGTCTGTTGCCGGTGCAACTGCATGAGCCAGAGCAGATGCAAGTGCAAGTGTTGGTGCAGGTGCCGAAGCCGCTGCTGCTGCCAGAGATGGTGCTCCTTGTAGAGCTGGTGCCGGTGTCGGAGCAGGTGCCGGTGTCGATGACCGATCCTCTGGTAGATGAGACTGATCCACTGACGCGGTCGGTGCCCAATCCTCAACTGGATCAGACTGAGCTGCTGCCGCTGTCAGTGCTAGAGCAACTACCGGTGCTCAATCTGTGCGAGACAACGGAGATCGTGTCTGGTATGCTATGATCAACTTTCTAACTTGACTAGGATTCTTGACCGTGATCCCGTTTTTTTCTTCATTTCTTTTAAACGCGAGAAGGACTAATTGTGGCATTTTTGTTAAACCAAACTGCAGTTCATCATAGGGATTTAGCTTGTACTCAGACAATAGACTGATCCAATTTTTTCCAGTAATATAAGTGATGGACAGTGCCTTTGTTACTGACACGACATAAGAAGTGAAACCTGCAAAAATAGCCATCATAGAGCAAACCAAACTGTTTATTCTGTGATGAATGTCACATGGCAAAACCTGCATCGTAAAATTGTAGGAAAAGAAAGAAAACATGACATTAAATCAATAAGATTTAGACAGTAAATCAATAAGATTTAATTGATGTGACATGAGTGAATCCTTACCAGGAAATCACTATGTTGAAGTACTAAACAGAAGATTGATCGTCCAACTACGCATGGCATGCAGGGGCCCCGCCTACTCCCACAAGCAGGACAGTCCAAAGGTCGTGACCAATCGTATGGACCAAACATCCATGGGACTAGAAATCCTGGAGTGTGCGATAAACCCTACAATGCATACAGATATTGGAGTGTAACCATAATTGATAAACCGTCCTCACAAAAAATATGATCTGGATACTTCAAAATGTACAGACTGAATTGAGTGGACAGACATTAACATAGACCATTCTCAGGACTGACCACACACCAAAAGCAGCAGTACTAATAAACAATACAGGGTTCACAAACACAAATCAAGTACTGAACAATAGTACTTACTACAGACAAGCAAAGTTGCACTAACTAAACTCTGCAGACTATTTCTTGCCACCGACCTACGGGATGAACCCTGCATAACTGACTAGGCCATGGACTTCGTGTGAGATGTCTACATGCACCATCACCATCTTGTCAACCTTGGAGAACCTAACAGAGTGGTCTTTCCACTCATAAACATGATGATGAAGACATGCCGCATCAAACTTGTTGGGAAGCTTTACAAGAACCACACCCTTCGTAATCGAAGGCACAACCAGGAAATTGTTGTGGTCAAGTACAACCTCGAGAACACGCCTGACAACAATGCTACAGGAAAACACTAGTTCAGGACACGTGGCGACAAGGACACAACAGCTGGATAGTTCAGCAGTAGAACTCATCATCAGGTCTTCCAGTTCACACGGCATGACTTAGAGAACTTCATCTCCACTGCGGACCTGGTTCTAATTCAAACAGAAACCATATTTTATTACTACCTCCGTTCAGAAATATAAGATGATTTTCGATATTATACTCCATATATGACTACATATACGCATAAAAATGAGTGAACAAAGACACTAGAACATGTCTTCAAAGGCATGAGAGCAGAGGGATTACGTGCAATATCCATAACACAAGTTACTGAGGCAAATATACCCTCTTAAAAGGTAGCATTGATGTTCATAAAGTACTCCCTCCGTCCCAAAATTCTTGTCTTGGATTTTTCTAGATACGGATGTATCAAGTCACATTTTAGTATTAGATACATCCGTATCTAGACAAATCTAAGATAAGAAATTTGGGACAGAGGGAGTAGTTGAAAGTAATCTATAAGAAATTAGTGTCAACCTCTCGCATGTTTTGGTCAAAAGAGGAATTTAGAACCATCATTTGGCACACTAAAATCACATGCAAGATCACCCAGAAAGTTGTACTAACAGTACTAGTACTACGTGTTAGATGAAAAAACACGATCAAGATCGAGAAAAAGATCGTCAACAAGAGACATTACCTGGACTTGCTTAATGAGGGATCCCGGAGAGGGGGGCTTGGATAGGGCGATGGCTTTGAGCTTGTCTGCGGTAGTCTCGACTGGGTGCTTGCGCTTCTTCGTACCATGAGCCTCGACGGTTTTGGCCAGAACCATAGACATCACGTCTGCCGGTGGTCCGGCGTCCATCCAAGAGAGGAAGCTGAGAGAGAAGAGTGAAAGGAGGAACGAGATGAGGGAGAAGCAAAGCGAGTGGGGGTTTTCTTCAAGAGAGCAAGCTGAGAGAGAAGAGTGAAATGATGGTTGCTTCGTCCGTCCAACTTACTGCTGGAAAGGAGGGGGTTTTGTGATTTGACGGCTCATTGGGCATTAATGCGGCGGTTCGATCGGGATAGTCTACCGTCACTCTACTACGGAGTAATTTAATGCATGGCTGGTGGACCCAGGTGCTGGCTGTCCCACACGTCGGCGAAAGTGAGTAATTTAGTGCATGGCTGGAGGAGGATCCACACGGTAGAGCGTGTCCACTGTTTTTCATTCTGAAGAAAAAATGATTACAACAAGCGTTTCCACTCTTACGCCGGAGGAGTGCGAAACACGGCAGCCACTTGAACATACACAGTGCTCCTACTACTAGGCATGTAGTACGTCAGTAGTACTACACAATCTTGTTGCTAGTGTAGTAAGATATGACAATAACAAATGATGTTGTGCGCATGTCAACTACTCCTATATGTAACATAGTACCTCTTTTTCGACTGTCCGGTCGAGAATGAACGGTGAGATCAATGTTAACAGAACTAGGTCCACAGCGCACGAAGAGTACGGTGCTACAGTATTCCACGAAACATGAACCATATGAAGCACGAATAGTGTTAGACAGGGTGTATGAAGGGTGCACGGGATGGGAGCAAAAGTTCCCTTCTCGACCCACTTTTGGGTGTTTGACAGAGTGCATGAAGGGTGCATGAGTCCACACTAGTAGGTTGACAAAAATACACGAAGAGGAAACAACTATATTGAGATGAGAATGCAGCCAAACACACCCACACGCTTTGTGCTACAGTGACTGATCTGCACCGTCTAAGTTTGATCCAACGGTCATGTTGCGCCGAGACATGTAGAGGGCGCCTAAACACCACCAAAGTCCCTCTGCTTCTCAAGGCGCACGACGTTGGTGATGCAGGGTGCAACCGCCCACAGAGCCCGCTCCCGGTCGACGGGAGCCAGCTCGTCAAAGACGGCATCCAATGGCATGAATGGATTCCGATGACGGAGCCCTGAAAGGATTCGCCCGGCAACGGCGACGGCAGCCCGCAACCCCTCCTTGTCTAGCTCAGCCCCCACCATCGCGCGGAGACGGCTCAGCTCCTCGGAGAGATAGGTGAAGAAGGAGACCATGTCAGGAAGCCACAGCTCATTGAAGTCGACCGGGTGGTCGAACGGGTTTAGCCCGACGGCCGGCATCATTGCGCTGGCACAACGGTAGGCATCGCATAGCCGCAACACGTGCATGGCAACTTGGTTCACCAAGTGGCTGAGGCGATCCTGGACCTCATCACGATCGGCCCGCTCGCGCTCCAGTCGGCTCCCCTGACGGCCTATCGTATCTCCCGCTTTCTGCAGCAACACCACCGACGCCTCGAGCATCTTTGTGGTGGACGCCTGCCGCTTTTGAAGCTCTGTGAACTCCCACACATAACGGAGGAGCATGGCACTCCTCTCCTCCTTGAGCTCACGGAGCTCCACGTCCTTGGCCCTGAGCTCCGCATCCTTGGCATGGAGCTCCTGTGTCAGGTGCCTCACCTCAGACTTCGTGATCTACTGCGCCGCCATGGCACCAGGTAGAAGCAATGGGGAGAGGAAGCAAAGGGGGCGAAATGGCTGAAAGGCAATGCAATCTACGGGAAGGCGGAGGGAGCCAGCCGAGGAGCGGGGAATCTTTTGGTTTTCACCACGGTAAAACACCAGTCGACGACTTCTCACATCAGGGAGCAGTGGGTTTTACAGGCGGAGTCATCGTGACTAATTGCTGCCGCGCCTGCTCCCGTCAATCAAAAAATTAAAAATCCTGCCGTGCCTGCTCCTGTCAATAAAAAAAATAAAAATCCTACCGCACCCAAACACCAGAGCAACGCCGCGGTGGATATTTAAATTTACCTGCCGGCAAGTAGATAAAAAAAGGGGTAAAAAACAAATGTGGCGGCGGCCTAGCTAATCGGTCGAACTAGCCCAACTAGCTAGCCACCGTGCTTCACTGATGTACTCGGCGGGAAAGGTGGTCTTTCGTGATTTGACGACTCATTTACTTGCTTCCGCACTACGACCGAGGAGGACTCAAAAACGCGCGGTAGGGCGTCCCACGTCAGGAAGAATAGATGCGTGCAGCACCCGGGAGGACCACGAAACCGCGCGGTAGGGTGTGCCACGTCTCGGCACGGAGGAAAAATGTGCGTGTAAAAATATACTGCATCAGATGTAGTACCTACGGTTCGACCTCGGGACCCAGCCAGTCGGTCGAAAACACCCCACTAGCCACACAGCTTCATCATGCAAACGTGGCACGGAGGATAGATGTGGTTAGCTCCATCTCGACCAGCCACAACGTCTCTTGTTCTAGGCGATTCTTCTATTTTCCAAGCTTTTTTTTAGTTGTAATAACACCACGGCAAGCTAGCGCCGTTCCTCGTGTGTGCCCGTGCAAAGGTTAGACGATGGAGAGAAGAGAGATTGAGATCACAGACCTGGGACCCACCAGTAAGTGAGACAACGGTCATGCATGTGTTGACAAGGCACTCCCTCTACTCTACTCAACGCAAGTACTGTATAAAATCAAGTTATGGGACAAAGCCAACAACCGTTCATTTTTTCAGGCTATCGACTTACGCTTTGTAGTCCAGGTTGCCAGTTCGAATCTCGTCTTTCAGATTTGTTAGTTTTAGGTCCAAATTTGATTAATGACAAGTGGGACCCCCGTGTGTTGTTCCGATATTCCAGTGTAGGATGGTTTTTTTGAACGAACACTTTGCGCGGTTAGACAAGTAACGACACGAGTTACACGTATTTTGCAAGTTTACGAACAAAAATGACCGCGGCATAGAATATCATATCCACCCCGCAGCTTAGATACTATGGTGATACGAGTTTTTACACCATCGGAAGTGAGATCCAATGGCTTGGGAGTAGTCTTTGTAATTATGCGTGATTTCCAAACTCTCCAAAGGTTTTTTTTTGCAAATAAAACATTCAGGCCTTGTGTGTGCCGCTGCATCTTCGATCCAACGGCTCCCTGGTGCTCATATTAGGTGCTCCCTGTAGCTTAATTACCCACTACGGTGATAGGAGCATCTAGGTCGTATGATCAGTGATCAGATGGCACATGCATAGTACTTGTACTTTCTGCGCATTTCCCGAACTCTATCAGTTGTATATTGCAAAAACATTCAAAGCTCCTACTGTGGGCCGTTAGATCTCAGTGAACTCGTATCACCATAGAATCTACGATGCGGGAGCACCTCATACTCTCCCGTGCGAGAAAACATAAGGTGCTATCGCAGCTTGGATGCTACGGTGATACGAGCTTGGAGGTCGTTTGATCTGAGATCCAATGGCATCTGAGTAGTCTTTGTACTTGTAAGTAGTGGCCGAACTCTTTTGGGGCTTTTCTGCAAAAAACCATTCGAACCACCGAGGAGGTGTTGGGTCACAAATCCAACGCCTCCGAAGAGCTTGTATCACCAAAGCATCTAAGGTGTGGTAGCACATGATATTCTTACATACATGAGAATATGATGTCCTCCTTCATCTTAGATGCTATGGTGATACGAGCTTCAGGGTCGTTGGATATGGGATCAAAGGGCATCTAAGTAGTTTTTGTACAAATTGTGTGCAATTCTCAAACTCATCAAGGTTTCCTGCAAAAAAATTAAGACACATCATGTGAGCTGCTATATCTCAGATCTACAAGCTCCAAGCAACTCGTATCGGCATATAGCATCTAAGGTATGGGGGCACATGATATTCTCCCGGGGAGGAGGGGTGGGGGTGCACAACCAATCGGTGGTTGGGAGGGTGGGGACAAATATAATCTAAACAACCCTAAACAGAGCTCCACAATTTTATCTAAGGTCGAGGGGTTGACCCCCGAAAATCATAGCTTCGCCTAAACACAACATTTGCATGTACTGTAGTACTAGACTTAATATTCATGTTTCAGTTTCATGTTCATTTTAAATATTGAACTGAGGACCATGGATGTCTTACATTTTACTCCCTTCGTCCCTAAATATTAGTCTTTTTAGAGGCTTCAAATGGACTGGCGCATACAGATGTATATAGACATATTTTAGAGTCTATATTCACTCATTTTGCTCCGTATGTAGTCACTTGTTGAACTCTCTAAAAGACTAATATTTAGGAATAGAAGGAGTATTTTTGAATTCGTGTCATACATGCATGGTTTGGAAAAATAGATGCACTATACTTATTGGATTGTTGTTGTGTTCATGCGTGTGTGTCTCTCTGTGTGTGTGTGGTCATATGCTTGATACATACAAAGTTTTCTCACCTCCATATTTTTCATCTTTTAAATTTGAATTTGCATTGGAAAACTTACTAGGGATACCATGAAATGTGAAATCCACGTTGAGATCACTATATCACAAACTCACTCTAATTCAACAACTCGTCATGAATCAATTACCACGTTGAGATTAGTATTTGCAAGGAAAATACGGGTATTGTAATACACATAGATTCGTTCGGCAATTTAAAAGGTTCTTTTCGTATTCTCGAATGGTAGGACCCAACGGCATACTAGCCAGACCTTGGCTCGTGTTGATCCTAAAAAAACCCGGGCTCGTGTCCTTCGGTGGCGTGCGTGGTACGCACATTAGGCAACCCCAACCAGTCGAGCCTCAGTGTTTCAAGTCGAAATATCTGGCAGCCAGAATTCCAACCCTAGGAAATTCCCCATCTTGTCACCGGTCCATAATGACTACTACCGATGAACAACGGAGGGATGCTTTAGTAACTAGACAATGTTACCTACCGTGCCGAGCACGGTTCAATTCCCTCGGTCGCCACTCATCAAGGTCACCCATCAACTGCATTGCCTAGTACTACTACTACTACACCAGGATGAGCACAGAATTGAGCCCGTTTGTTCGTGCCTATTACTTGAGTTAATATATCAGGCAATGCACTGGTACGGAGGGATTATCCTTTTACTCTGCATATATAACTTGTCTGAAGTCTAACTAAGCAAAATGTTTGACCAAATCCTTTCTTAAGAAATACAACATGATAGATGTACGGCTTGAAAATTTATTGCATGATGCAGGTTATGATATTGTTTCGAATCCTGGATCTTAAATTTCAGAAAATCCAAAACTGAGCATAAATTCTTGAAACTGAGCATGGTCACGTGATATGGCACAAATATTACTTTGTAAGTTTTTTCTTCAATTCGAGACAAGCTGCTTATGACAAGTTGCACAAATGAAGAGCCAAGGTATTTTGAACAAAGACCTGTCACGTTAAGGAGAACACTTTCACTATTGAAACCGTGGGCGTTTACGTGCCGCCACGAGTCCCCGCTTCTCATCGGCAGGTGCCGTCCCAGCAAGCGTGTGAGTCGACGGGAGGCGTGCGAGCAGACCGCTACGTCGGCTGTTAGGGAGGCGTGCGAGCAGACCGCTGTGCAGACTCACCGGGAGGCGAGCCCTTTGACCAGGCTCCGCCACCCACCGTCGTCCCAACTGCTCCCACTTTTAATGTCACCGGCATCGCAGTTTAAAATCAACCCCGCACTACCCGGTATCGCTACAATCATCTCTCTTCCTCTCCGATTCTCCTATCGTCTACCTCCAACTAGCCTGACCTAAACGTACGCCATGCTGCATCACGATAGTCTGCCCTTAGTGTTCCAGTTTCATGAGGAAGACACCCAGCCGGAGTCTCAAGAACATAAGGCGCTTTAGGACGAGCTTGAACTGGCCTTGCGGGAAGACGCCGCGCCTGTCCCCGCTCCCGTTCCGGCTCTCATCGCCCCGACTGCACCAGCGCCCATCCCCGTGGCATTGATGGGCTGGGAGCCGCACATTGTCGCCGAGCTTGATGCCACGGGGTTCCATGAGGTCCCCGCCGACTTTCATGTGCCCGTTCACCTGCCAACGCATGCGCTTGCGCGCGCACTGACGCGCACGCCCGTGCCGGTGCCCGTGCACCTGCCAGCGCATGCGCCTGTGCATGCACTGACATCGCGCCCGTGCTGGTGCCCGTGCACACGAATGTTTCCGCCGCGCCGTTGACAGCGCCTGTCCCCGCGCGGGTGCCAGTGCCCCCCTCAGTGGCATGGATTGTAACGCCCCGGATCCGATGCGCCAGGTGTCTGCCAGTTATTCGCCGTCGTTGCCATGGCATTTGCTTGCATGTTGCATTTTATCATGTCATCATGTGCATCTCATTTTGCATACGTGTTCGTCTCATGCATCCGAGCATTTTCCCCGTTGTCCGTTTTGCAATCCGGCGCTCCTATGTCATCCGGCGTCCCCTTCTTGCCTCTCTTCGTTAGCGGGTGTTAAACATTCTCGAAATGGACCGAGTCTTGCCAAGCGGCCTTGGTATACCACCGGTAGACCACCTGTCAAGTTTCGTGCCATTTGGAGGTCGTTTGATACTCCAACGGTTAACCGGGTAACCGTAAAGGCCTTTGTTGTCTTGCAGCCCAACACCCTTCCAAAGTGGCCCAAAACCCAGCAAACTCCCCTCCATGCTCTCGGTCGTTCGATCACGATCGTGCGGGCGAAAACCGCTCCTTATTTGGACTCTCCTAGCTCCCAGAATCTATAAATATGTGCCCCTCCCCGAATTTCCGCAGTCCATACCCTAGCTCCCCTCCTCCTCGCGCCGCCGGACGAAATTCCTCTCCGCGTCCGGACATGTCCGCGCCCGCCGGACGTCCGCGCCGCCGCCCGGAGCCAGTGGCATCGTGCCATGTGGCCCCTCCGCTTCCTCCCACCACCGCCGGCCCACGGGGCCCGAATCGGGCCCGCGGGGCCCGTCCTCCGTCGCCGCGCCCACAGGGTCGCCCGCCGCCGCTCGAGCGAGTCCG
>NC_041385.1:668710702-668800748 GCF_002162155.2 Triticum dicoccoides | reverse complement strand
CCGGAGCCGCTGCGCCGTCGCCGGATCTGGGGAGTGGGATGAGATCCACCCCTCTCCCGATCCAAACGCCTCCCTGTGCCCCGGATCCCCTCATCCCGCACCACCTCGTCCCGCGTTGACTTTTCCGCGGGGTGAGATTTCAAGTCCCCAGATCTGCAATAATAATCATGCCATGTTCATCGCATCATATCTCTGCATCCGTAGCTCCGTTTCGTGCGTGTAATATGTCAAATTGTTTGTCTCAACGAGTACTTCATTTCATTCCATTGCATCATGTTAATTTGAGCTCATCTTGATGCCTGAATCATTGTTGCAAGAGTGCTTCATGATGTTGTCTGCTGTCTGTTAACAGAACATGCTCATTTGTCATTTTTGCCATGATTGATGTGTGCATCCTATGAGGTTGATGTCTACATGTGTTTTGATCTATGCCATGTTTTCTTTACAGAGGTGCTTACCATGTATTTTTGTGATCAATGTGGTGACTAGCACAAGCATGTAAACTAGGCTTCGCGATATTGCTGATTTTAGTCCCTGTTCTGCTGTTATTGTGATGCCATGTAAACATGATGCTACAGAGAGATCCATGCACATTTTGAGATACTTCAGTAAGGGTGTTTTGAACATATGGTTATGCTATATCCATCCTTGCCCTTGTTTGCAATTATGGAGTAGTCTAGCATGTCATTTTCGTGCTCTACTTTTGATTCAAAATGTTTCCTCGCAGATTGTTTACATGTTATTCAATTTTGCCAAGGTTGTTGTAGTGGATCCTCGCATGCTATGAACTTGTTCTTGCCTTGGTTTGTTTCATAAACATGTCTTATTGCTGATGCTATGCTTATCTTGTCATGCAATGACTTGTGGTGAGTGTATCGAGCTTGTTAAGTAGGGTACTTACTGTTGCTGTTTTGCTAGGCTAAATCTGTTATTTCGTGATGCTATGTAAACCTGCTGCTATAAGTCATTCTATGCATAATCTGGAGATGTTCACTAAGGGCGTTTTGTTCTACATGTTATGCTCTATCCATCCATGCCCCTGGTTGCATTTATAGCTTGCTGTAGGTTGTTGTAATCTTGCTCCAAAGTTGCTTAATAATGTTGCTGTCAGCCTGTTAACATTAAGTTCAGTTGTTGCCATGATTGTTACTAGTGTTCCATGCACCCTATGAACTTGCCATGCTTAGCTTCACAAACATGTATTCTTACTGTTGGTTGCCTTGCCATGCCATGTATTGCTCTGTGGTGAGTGGTACAAGCTCACAAACATGCCTTCATAATTCTGTTCCTGCTATGTATGAATCTGTAATATAACTTGCCATGTTTACGTGGGTGCCATCATATTTTCTGATCCTTTTTGGCTTATGGTCAGTAAAAGACTTTTGATCTATGCAATTAGTAGATTCATGCCATGCCTTTGTTTGCCATAATAAGTTCCTGTAACATGTTGTTTGATAGCTCTAAACATTGCAACCTGATGTTATTTTCTGCGAAGTCTGAACTGTTATTATTTGCACTCTTGCCATGTGTGTTTGAGCATGTTCTAGTGATTTCTGGAGATAGCTCAGTGTTCATGTTTTGTTATTCCTTACATGTAAATCATGCCCATGTCTTTTGTTTTCATGTTGAGATGCTGTAGCTTATTGTTTTGATGCTTGCAATATGCCTAGTTGCTGTTTTGGACAGATTGTTGCTATAACTTGTATTGAGTGTATGTGTTGAACCGTTGCTCCGTTTTGAGTGTGCTCTATATGAAACTTGCTTGATTTTGCATGTAGTTTCATTTTATCATGGTGCATCCTTGTTTTGAGGTGTTTGCTTGATGTTTGTATGCATTTTGCATCAATGCCATGTTTAACTTGTTTTGCTCATATCTTCTAGGCCGTAGCTCCGAACTAAATGAACTTTATATGTAACTTGACTAGAATCTCGTGTAGATCATCTTTGTGCATCTTAACTTGCTGTTTAACAACTTGAACGTAAGGTTTATTCAGATCTGGACCAATTTCGAGATATGCATATGAGGACTTACCAGAATTGTTATATGTTGTTCCCGGCCTCATTTAAACTTGCTTTGATGTGTTGTTATTGTTTGCATCATCTCTTGCCATGAGTAGCTTCATGTAGCTTTTTCATGCATCATGCTTGGTTGTGCATCATGCCTTGTTCAAGTGTGGTGTGTTTACCATGTTGTGTGCTTCTTCTCGATAGTTCCCGTTTCGTTGCGATCGTGAGGATTCGTTCGTCTACGCTTGGTTCGGCTTCATCCGTTCGTCTTCTTCATGGACTCGTTCTTCTTCCTAGCGGGATTTCAGGCAAGATGACCGCTACCCTGGATCTCACTACTATCATTGCTATGCTAGTTGCTTCGTTCTATCGCTATGCTGCGTTACCTATCTTTTGCTCATCAAGCCATCCCAAATTGCCATGAACCTCTAACCTTTGACACCCTTCCTAGCAAACCGTTGCTTGGCTATGTTACCGCTTTGCTCAGCCCTCTTATAGCGTTGCTAGTTGCAGGTGAAGTTGAAGATTGCTCCATGGTGGACAGGATTTATGTTTGGGATATCACAATATCTCTTATATTATTAATGCATCTATATACTTGGTAAAGGGTGGAATACTCGGCCTTTTGCCTGGTGTTTTGTTCCACTCTTGCCTCCCTAGTTTCCGTCATACCGGTGTTATGTTCCCGGATTTTGCGTTCCTTACGCGGTCGGGTGATTTATGGGACCCTCTTGACAGTTTGCTTTGAATAAAACTCCTCCAGCAAGGCCCAACCTTGGTTTTACCATTTGCCTCACCACCACCTATACCCTTCCCTTGGGTCGGCCAACCGAGGGTCATCTTTATTTTAGCCCCCCCCCCCGAGCCAGTGCTTGTCTAAGTGTTGGTCCGAACCGAGCCGCCTGCGGGGCCCCCTCGGGGAAACTCGAGGTCTGGTTTTACTCGTAGCATGTCTCATCCGGTGTTGCCCTGAGAACGAGATATGTGCAGCTCCTATCGGGATTGTCGGCGCATCGGGCGGCTTTGCTGGTCTTGTTTTACCATTGTCGAAATGTCCTGTAAACCGGGATTCCGAGTCTAATCGGGTCTTCCTGGGAGAAGGTATATCCTTCGTTGATCGCGAGAGCTTATCATGGGCTAAGTTGGGACACCCCTGCAGGGTATAATCTTTCGAAAGCCGTGCCTGCGGTTATAGGCAGATGGGAATTTGTTAATGTTCGGTTGTAGATAAATTGACACCAGATCCGAATTAAAACGCATCAACCGCGTGTGTAGCCGTGATGGTCTCCTTTCGGCGGAGTCCGGGAAGTGAACACGGTATTTGGGTTATGTTTGACGTAAGTAGGAGTTCAGGATCACTTCTTGATCATTGCTAGTTGACGACCGTTCCATTTGCTCTCTTCTCGCTCTTATTTGCATATGTTAGCCACCATATATGCTTAGTCGCTGCTGCAACCTCACCACTTTACCCCCTTCTTTTCCCTTTAAGCTTTGCTAGTCTTGATACCCATGGTAATGGGATTGCTGAGTCCTCGTGGCTCACAGATTACTACAACAACAGTTGCAGGTATAGGTTGTGCGATGTTCATGACGCGAGAGCGATGCTTGCTCATTTTGGAGTTCTTCTTCTGCTTCTTCTTCGATCAGGGGATAGGTTCCAGGTCGGCAGCCTGGGCTAGCAGGGTGGATGTCGTTTGAGTTTCTGTTTGTCTTTCATCCGTAGCCGGATGATGCTCTTATGTATTGTGATGTTGTATTCGTGTGGCATTGTTTGCCTTATGTATGTATCCCCATCTATTATGTAATGTTGATGTAATGATATCCACCTTGCAAAAGCGTTTCAATATGCGGGTCCATCCTTGGTGGGACCTTTGAGTTCCTTTTGGATAGGGTCGCATATTGGGCGTGACGATGGCCGCCGTCGACCGCTTCCTTGCACCAACGCCAGTCGCCTCCTCCCACCAGTTGACTCGCTCCGAAGTCCAGAACATTTTGGCCTTCCTTGAAGCTAGGCCAACGTCCAGGAGTACGCCAACAACGGTGCAAGACGCCGCCGTCGCGGTCGGTCAGTGGCCCGACGACACACAGAGCACGGCAGAGGAGCCGCTTCCCACCGCGAGACGCCCCCGCCGCCGCCGCGTTATCTAAATTTTCCATGAAAAACGTTCAGATTGCCATGCTTAAAATCCGAATGTTTATCATTTCCGTTTATTTTATATCGTTCGTCGTATAATTTGAAGTTAGAGTCAGACTGAACGAAATGTATGGTTTGATCGATTGAATGTTCTGCTAGAGCCATATCAAGTTAAATATAAAACGTCATCAAGCCACATGTATTCATTGTCATCCAACGACCTAGAGTGCTTCAATGTCGAGTGCTCAACACGTTTAGCGTGCACTTAATTTCATGCCAAAATTGTGCTAATCACATGACAACACGCAAATAACATCCTAGTAGTTAATATCCACATGCACTTAATATACTTCCAAATTAACGTGCATTGCACGTACACACTGACTAGTGCTGCTAGTACGTGAAACTGGTGTCGTGACTTGTGAACGCGTCCAGATATGGTCAACAGCAACATCGCCCGCGAGTTCTTCCTGTTTGCCCGTGCGTCTAAACGCAGAAGGGGAGGAGAGAGAGAGAGAGAGAGAGAGAGAGCACACATGGAACCCACCAGTAAGTGAAGGCGAATAGTACTAAAAATAATATTACATGTTATCCATTAAATAGGCTGTGGCAATATAAAAACATTATGTGAACAAAGGGGGTATAACAAACATTGCTATTCTATGTATGTTGCCTATTGACGTGCGGCTTGAAGACCCGGTCGCATGTTCGATCCTCGTCCTTTTTTTTAATTTGTATATGGGTCCAAATTTGTTTCATGACATGTGGGCCCCTCGGTGTGTAGTTTGTAGCACTTTAATTTGTGGTTCGAAATTTGTTCCATTTCAAGTGGACTATCGGTGTGTAGTTTTGTAGCTTATTTATAATAATTAAAGAGAACAACATAGTTTTTTCAATAATACCATGGTGCAACGTTGAAGGCGAGAAAGGACGTGCGAGAGAGCGATGACCGAGCCAGAGGGAAATCAACTAGGGGAGTTGCGTGTGTTGAAACAGTGTTTGGAGTAGTTGTGGGCCGAATGCTACGAAAATATAATCTAAACCGACCGGAATAAATGCCTACACAAGTTAATCCAAGATTGGAGTGCCCCTCGCAATGTAAATAGCTCCAGCTTTGCGAGAGATGGAGAGGTAGTAGCTTCAACGCGTGGAAGATACGGTGTGAGAAAGCAAGGTCAATCGAGAGACATATAGATAGAGAGACAAAGTGAGTGTGGTCCGACATTCATTGAACAAATATATATGCTTCGGAGAGATATTGTTCGATTGAGCTTTTGATTCCTCTTATTTGACCAACCATTCGCCATGTCAAAAATGCAGAGGGGGATGCAAGGAGCACAAGGCTTGCACATCCAAGGAAGTGGTAACATGGACTTGTACATGGAACATCCCAAGCGCAAGCAGAGCTGCAGTGAGCCTGTACAATGAGCTAGCATAAGTCCCTGCATTTCATTTAATTCATACTGGCTCATCCATGAATTCAAGTTACCAGGGGCGAACATTTAACTTAAAAAATACGAAGGCACTTGCACTCCGGAAATCAACATAACTTGAGAAATGTGAAGCTACATGCACTTTGAAAACCAGCTAATGATCCAAAGTAGTTCGGATTATAAACACTAAATGATGCAAGCACCAAAAAACACAGAATGCAACATGGTGTACAAGGACTACAAACATGGTCTGTACGTGCTTGAATTATTCATTCTCTGGCTGAAAATATCGAAGTGTAATTGCACGTATAACCAATGCGCAAACTGCATATCAATATATCTATCCTGCACAAGTATGCCAATAGTTTCAAACAACAGATTAGAAAAGTATTTATGCTATGTTGTCATGATACGGGGACTTTCTGGTAGATGGCCTCGACGTTTCCCGAAGCTATGAAAATGCACTATAACTTGCTTGTCATCAATGCCTGCAAATCTCTATCTCTCTCAACACAGTAGATCATCATTAGACACTAAATCCTTCAATGAGCTTGCAAAATGCTTGCATTAGATCCCTCATTAGACACTATATGTTCATCACCAGGAGCATGTAAAATGTTTGCATCAAATCCTTCATTAGCAGTCTGTTCATTAGACACTTCAGGTTCAAGAACAACATGAGCTTGTATGTTTGCAACAGAAACTTGATTAGATACATCAGATTCAGTCAGTTCAGTATTGATTGGGGGAGTTATAAAATAAGTAGAAATTGGTTTCATTTTCTCATAGATTCCCTACATACAGGCAGTTTTACAACACCATCAGGTTTAACTGTTGGCCAGAAATTGAAGAGTTCAATTAGATATAATCAGGGCTGTGATGTACCTCCTCGTTGCGCATGCTTCTCTTGCAAGCTGCGACTGTCCATTTGCGCAAGCTCGATGCCATGCCCGTGCTGCCACCGCTGCTTCCCACGCAGGCTACACCCAGGGTTGGATCTTCATCTTCTTGTCCTTCCATTTGCTTGAAGCCCGGCAACTGCCCTCCAACGAGGGCGCGAGGAAGTGCTGTGTCGGTCTGTCCAGCGGCAGCTAGGTTAGGAGCGAACCAGACTGGAGGCTGGAGCGAATGAATTGGGATTTTTCCTGCTGTCGATCGACATGGGAGGCGCTTGTTTGGGCCGCGAGCCTGCTATAGGGCCTGCCTTGCACTTATGTTATTGTCCCATCCAAATTGAAACAGTTTTCTTCATTTTTATTGCCTGCTCGTGCGTTGGGACGAACAAAACTAGCATGGGCCAACCTGGATGACTCAAACTAGGTGCACACTTTCCAGCCACCTGAGGTGGCCGCCCATACCAGCCCCTATGGTGGCGTCGCCCTTTTTGCGTGTATGATTGGATAGTGAAAAATATTCCAGTGGCGCTTTTGATTTACCCACAGAATGGTTGAATTGCTTGTTTCTATGAACTGAGTTCACCAATAATGTGAAGGATGCCAGTCTTTTCATCCTATTGTAGATTGCTTAGATCTCGATATGCCAAAAGTAATCGCATGAAATATACAGTAAAAGCCAGTGTGATGTGTTTGGCTACAACTAGTCTGACTACACGTCCTCATATAACATATCAAGGACGCACCATCTTACCAGATTAACCATTCGACTTACCCATGCAGTGTGGGAAGAAAGAAGTATTGGGACTGTGTATCCAAGCAATTGATGCCATGGACTCCTTCGTACAACCTTGTAAGCGAAAAAGAAGTTGCAGTGTGCCTGTACAAAGAACTAGCATAAGTTCAGTTACCTGCTTCTCGGAATTTTAGTTAGCCACTTATTGCAAAATTGTTCAATTATGTTGCTTGGATTAATTTACTTTTCTACTGATTACATAATGGCACAACCTATTAATCATATTGTAGACTGCGCCTATCTATGTGTTTGATACTTACTGTTAAGAATTATCTGTTTGCCTTAACTTAAATATCTACTTGTTTGTTTAACTGCTTTGCTGCTGCAATAGCGGGTTACAATGATGTTAATAACTACTTTTCAACATCCAATTGAAACTCTTTAATTCCTTGTTTGTTTAACTGCTTTGCTGTTATAACTCCCAGTTGAGATGTTTTGCTAACTTCAACTTCTCTGAATCCAATCGGAACTTTAATGGCAAAACAGGTTAGCCCAAGATCAAAGAGCGAGGTCCCCATGGACATTGCATCATCCCACAGCAGTGGCACCGGCCCAATCGTGCATTATGAATTGCCAACTGCTGATGCTCTAGAGGCTAAACTAGTGGTAGAAAGAGATTCTGCTTCTGCACTTAGAGATGAAGTTGACATGTTGAGGAAGCAAACAGCACAATCACAAGCAGTACTCAAGACAACCATTAAATATTTGGTGGATTTCAAAATGAAGCAAGCTGAGACTGACCAGATTGTTAAGGTCCTAAAGGAAAAAAGGAAATTAAATTCCTACTTGGTAAATCATAGGTGAAATGTTCTTTCCATAGTTGAATAACCTTTGTGTTGTCTGTTCATGTAATCAATCAAACCATTTGTTTTAAAGATCATGTAATATTTTTTTTTGTTTTTTGGTTTGTAATTTTATTTGAGCACAAGTCTGTATTAATTGATAAGACTCGGAGACATTTCATTTGGATTGCTGTGCCAGACCTACAAATATGCCAATCGGGCTGAATGTGCATTCAGCAATAGTAGTAGTATAGATGGACCATAAGTGGCACGCATCGGAAAGGGCCAAGATGCTGGCTAAAAACAGGATGTTGTTGTAGCCAAAAAAAAGTACAGCAGCCTTGCTTTTTATGTTAGTTGATATTATTGATCCATATACTCTATAAGTGTTTATATGTCTGTTAGTTCTGTACATTCTTGGTTGGTTGACTCGGTATTTGAATCTTGATACATCGCTTGTGTATGTATCTAAATGGGAGTACACATTATGCTATGTGTGACATTTGAGTTGGACATGAAGTTGAGGGAGTCCTGGACTAGGGGGTGTCCGGATAGCTGAACTATCATCATCGGCCGGACTCCAAGACTATGAAGATACAAGATTGAAGACTTCGTCCCGTGTCCGTATGGGACTTTCCTTGGCGTGGAAGGCAAGCTTGGCGATACGGATATGTAGATATCCTACCATTGTAACCGACTCTGTGTAACCCTAGCCCTCTCCGGTGTCTATATAAACCGGATGGTTTTAGTCCGTGGGACACAACAACAATAACAACAATCATACCATAGGCTAGCTTCTAGGGTTTAGCCTCCTTGATCTCGTGGTAGATCTACTCTTGTAATACCCACATCATCAATATCAATCAAGCAGGACGTAGGATTTTACCTCCATCAAGAGGGCCCGAACCTGGGTAAAACATCGTGTCCCTTATCTCCTGTTACCATCCGCCTAGACGCACAGTTCGGGACCCCCTACCCGAGATCCGCCGGTTTTGACACCGACATTGGTGCTTTCATTGAGAGTTCCTCTGTGTCGTCACCGATAGGCTCGATGGCTCCTTCGATCATCAACAACGACGCGGTCAAGGGTGAGACTTTTCTCCTCGGACAGATCTTCGTATTCGGCGGGGGCCAATTCGTTTGGCCATCTGGAGCAGATCGAAAGCTACGCCCCTGGCCGTCAGGTCAGATTTGGAAGTCTTAACTTCACAGCTGACATCCGCAGAGACTTGATCTTCAATCGATTCGAGCCACAGCCGAGCGTGCCGCACTGTCACGATGGGCATGATTTAGCTCTACTGCCGGACAGTGCCCTGGAGGCCGCGCACGAGTCCGCTCTGACCCTCGATTCGGAGCCGGCTGCGTAGATCGAGGACAGGTGGTTAGACACCGCCTCGGGGGCTGCAACCTCTACGGCGATAGAGCCGAATACAGACTTTGTCCCTTCTGAAGCTCGTGACTCCAAGGTGCCAGACTTCTTGCCGGACTCCGAACCTCCCGCGCCCCCTCCAATCGAACCCGATTGGGTGCTGATTATGGAGTTCACCGCTGCGGACATCTTTCAGCACTCACCTTTTGGCGACATCTTGAGTTCGCTAAAGTATCTCTCGTTATCAGGAGAGCCCTGGCCGGACTGCGATCATGACGGTTGGGATGCGGACGACGAAGAAATTCAAGACCCACCCACCACCCACTTAGTAGCTGCTATCGATGATCTAACCGACATGCTAGACTTCGACTCCGAAGACATCGACGGTATGGACGACGATGCCGGAGACGACCAAGAACCAGCGCCTACCGGGCACTGGAAATCCACCTCGTCATACGACATATACGTGGTGGATATCCCAAAGGATGGGAACGGCGAAGGCACAGCGGAGGAAGACCCCTCCAAGAAACAGCCCAAGCGCCGGCGTCAGCGACGCCACTCTAAATCCCGCCACAGCAAGAATGGTGATTCCGGCACCAGAGACAATAATACCCCAGACAATGCCGAAGACAACTCCCTCCAGCAAGATTCAGCGCAGGAGGACGGAGATGCCAGCCCTCACGAGAGAGCGGTAGACGAAGAGGTCGAGGAAGATAATTACATGCCTCCCTCCGGAGACGAGGCAAGCCTCGACGACGACGAATTTGTCGTGCCTGAGGATCCCGTCGAACAAGAGCGTTTTAAACGCAAGCTTATGGCCACGGCAAACAGCCTCAAGAAAAAGCAGCAATAGCTTAGAGCTGATCAGGATCTGTTAGCCGACAGATGGTATGAAGTCCTTGCGGCCGAAGAGCATGAGCTCGAACGCCCCTCCAAAAGCTACCCCAAACGCAAGTTGCTCCCCCAATTAGAGGAGGAGGCATATAAACCTGCATCACCAGAGCACAATACCGCTGACCGGCCACCTCGTGGCCGCAACAGAGAGGCCTCTAGGCCCTCCACTACAACCGTACCCCGACATCGCTCGAAAAGCACAAGGCCACAGGGGAATGCTCCGGACTGGCGAGATATATTGGAGGATAAGGCAAGACAATCAAGATTGATCTACGGATCGCGTGGGCGCCCCATGATACGTGACGACAACCGTCGCGTCGGACATAGTAAGTCCGGCCGGGACGAGCACAATAGACAAAGCTCGTTGGAGCTTCGTCGCGATATAGCCCAATACAGAGGCGCCACACACCCACTATGCTTCACAGATGAAGTAATGGATCATCAAATCCCCAAAGGGTTTAAACCCGTGAATATTGAATCCTATGATGGCACAACAGACCCCGCGGTTTGGATCGAAGACTATCTCCTTCATATCCACATGGCCCGCGGTGACGATCTTCACGCCATCAAATACCTCCCAGTTAAGCTTAAAGGACCAGCTCGGCATTGGCTTAACAGCTTGCCAGCAGAATCAATTGGATGTTGGGAGGACCTGGAAGCCGCATTCCTTGATAACTTCCAGGGCACGTATGTGCGACCACCAGATGCTGACGACCTAAGCCACATAATTCAGCAGCCAGACGAATCGGCCAGACAATTCTGGACACGGTTCTTAACTAAGATAAATCAAATCGTCGACTGTCTGGATGCGGAGGCCCTCGCGGCCTTCAAACATAACATCCGCGACGAGTGGCTTGCCCAGCACCTGGGACAGGAAAAGCCGAAATCCATGGCAGCCCTCACATCACTCATGACCCGCTTTTGCGCGGGAGAGGACAGTTGGCTAGCGCACAGCCACAACCTCAGCAAAAATTCTGGCAGTCCGGATACCAAGGACCACAATGGCAGGTCGCGTCGCAACAAGAACAAACGCCACATTAACGATGACAATAATGAGGATACGGCAGTCAACGCCGGATTCAGAGGCTCCAAACCCGGTTAGCGGAAGAAGCCATTCAAAAGAACTACTACGGGTCCGTCCAATTTGGACCGAATACTCGATCGCTTGTGCCAGATACACGGCACCCCCGAAAAGCCAGCCAACCACACCAACAGGGACTGTTGGGTATTCAAGCAGGCAGGCAAGCTAATTGCCGAAAACAATGGCAAGGGGCTGCATAGCGATGACGAAGAAGAGACCCGACCGCCGAACAATAGAGGACAGAAGGGTTTTCCCCCACAAGTGCGGACGGTGAATATGATATACGCAACCCATTACCCAAGAGGGAGCGGAAGCATGCACTCAGGGACGTATACGCGATGGAGCCAGTCGCCCCGAAGTTCAACCCATGGTCCTCCTGCCCGATCACTTTTGATCGAAGGGACCACCCCACCAGCATCCGCCACGGCGGATTCGCCGCATTTGTTTTAGACCCAATCATTGATGGATTTCACCTCACCAGAGTCCTGATGGACGGCGGCAGCAGCCTGAACCTGCTTTATCAGGACACAGTTCGCAAGATGGGCATAGATCCCTCAAGGATTAAACCCACAAAGACGACCTTCAAAGGCGTCATACCAGGTGTAGAGGCCAATTGTACGGGCTCAGTCACAATGGAAGTGGTCTTCGGATCCCCGGATAACTTCTGAAGTGAGGAGTTAATCTTCGACATAGTTCCATTCCGCAGCGGCTATCATGCTCTGCTCGGACGAACCGCGTTTGCAAAGTTCAATGCGGTGCCGCACTACGCATACCTCAAGCTCAAGATGCCAGGCCCTCGAGGAGTCATCACGGTTAATGAAAACACCGAACACTCCCTCCGAACGGAGGAACATATAGCGGCTCTTGCGGCAAAAGTACAATGCAGCCTCTTAAGGCAATTCTCGAGTCCGGCCGTGAAGCGACCGGACACCACTAAACGCGCCCGGAGTAACCTACAACAAGACCACCTGGCACGTTCCGAGCACGCGTAGCAATGCGGCCCCAACCCCAGCCCTCGCAAGATCGCAAGACTGGTCCTTCACGTACATCATTACGCTATGGAGATAACATGGGCATAGGGGAAGGGGCACGACCACGACAGGCCCAAAATGCGGCTCAACCACAACAGGGGCTCCCAAGTGTGTCATTTCTTTTTTTTCCTTTTTATTTCTCACCCACAGGACTCCGTTCACCAGAGGCCCTGTCCGGCGGTAGACCGGCTATAACACCCACGATGCGGCTATATCTCCCACGTGTCGAAGCACGACTTAGAGGCATAACCGCATTGTGGTTTTGTCGCAAGAAGGGTCATCTTCACACAATCCCATGTAATGAACAAGAATGGGATAAAGAGTTGGCTTACAATCGCCATTTCACACAATGAACATATAATAAATCATACATCATTCAGAGTACACACATATAGTCCGACTACGGACGAAGCCAAAAGAAAAGAAGATAACCCAACTGCTAGATCCCCGATCATCCCAACTGGGCTCCACTACTGATCAACATTAAATGAAACATAGCAACGACCAAGATCTTTGTTGAGCTCCCATCTGAGCTCGGTTACATCACCTGCACTGGTATCAACGGCACCTGCAACTGTTGTGATAGTATCTGGTGAGTCACAAGGACTCAGCAATCTCAAAACCCGCGAGATCAAGACTATTTAAGCTTATGGGTAGGAAGTGGTAAAGTGGTGAGGCTGCAGCAGCGACTGAGCATATATGGTGGCTAACATACTCAAATAAGAGGGAGAAGAGAGCAAGCGGAATGGTCGTGAAGCTAGCAATGATCAAGAAGTGATCCTGAACTCCTACTTACGTCAAACATAACCTAGAAACCGTGTTCACTTCTCGGACTCCGCCGAAAAGAGACCATCACGGCTACACAGACGGTTGATGCGTTTTAATTCGGATCTGATGTCAAGTTATCTACGACCGGACATTAACAAATTCCCATCTGCCTATAACCGCAGTCACGGCTTTCGAAAGATTATACCCTGCAGGGGTGTCCCAACTTAGCCCATCACAAGCTCTCACGGTCAACGAAGGATATTCCTTCTCCCAGGAAGACCCGATCAGACTCGGAATCCCGATTCGCAAGACATTTCGACAATGGTAAAACAAGACCAGCAAAGCCGCTCTATGTGCCGACAAATCCTGATAGGAGTCGCACGTACCTCGTTCTCAGGGCACACCGGATAAGTCAAGCTATGAGTAAAACCAGCCCTCAAGTTTTCCCGAGGTGGCCCCGCAGACTGCTCATTTCGGACCAACACTTGAAGGAGCATTGGCCCGGGGGGGTTAAAATAAAGATAACCCTTGAGTCTACAGAACCCAAGGGAAAAAGGCTTAGGTGGCAAATGGTAAAACCAAGGTTGGGTCTTGCTGGAGGAGTTTTATTCAAAGCGAACTGTCAAGGGGGTCCCATAAATCACCCAACCGCGTAAGGAACGCAAAATCCGGGAACATAACACCGGTATGATGGAAACTAGGGCGGCAAGAGTGGAACAAAACACCAGGCATAAGGCCGAGTCTTCCACCCTTTACCAAGTATATAGATGCATTAATTAAATAAGAGATATTGTGATATCCCAAAATAATCCTGTCCATCATGAAGCAATCTTCAACTTCACCTGCAACTAACAATGCTATAAGAGGGGCTGAGCAAAGCGGTAACATAGCCAAGCAACAGTTTGCTAGGAAGGGTGAAAAGGTTAGAGGCTAACATGGCAATTTGGGAGGCATGGTAAACAAGTGATAGGTAACGCAACATAGCGATAGAACAAAGCAACTAGCAAGAAAAGATAGAAGTGACATCGAGGGTAAAGGTCATCTTGCCTGAGATCCCGATAGGAAGAAGAACGAGTCCATGAAGAAGACAAACGGACATAGTCGAACGAATCCTCACAACTCCGGAACGAAACCGAAGCTAACGAGAGAAGCAAACCGGAAAGAAGCAAACAACATGGTAAACACACATGCATAAACATGGCATGATGCACAAACAAGTATGATGCATGTCCGATTTAAAGAGGCATGGCATGGCAAAGTGCAACAAACAATACTACAAGTTAAGTGGAGCTCAATATGCAACGGGTGACGAAACACCACATCAATTATTTAGTTCTCTCTCGGTTATGCTAACCAACAATATTAAATGTTGTTAAACATGGCAAGAGGTGAGGCATAAGCAAACCACCTAATTAGGCAAGTTTAAATGAGGCCGGAAATAACAAACAACAATTCCGGAAAATCCCCATATGTCATTTAGCATTTTAATGCAAACAACAATTTCAAATATTTAAATGTTGTTAACATGATGCGGATGACATATGCAAGTTTATGCAATTTTTATGAAAATGTCGACATGAGCATGTTACGAGGCATTTGTCACCGTGGTGGAACGAAAGGGGTGCCACGGCAACGATAACGAAAATGGTGCCACGGCAACATTTCGATGATCCTACAACTCGTCGAGATGTCGGTGCAAAAGAAAGTGTGGATGTGCAGAACATGCAAAGATGGTGGGGTGATCCCGGATTCCGGGTTCCCACGGGACGGCGGCATGGCAAACGAGGAACGTGCACGAAACAAACGGGCACGGTGCAAACATATCGTACATCTCATACATGCAAGGGCATCTCATCGCGGTCGTCTCGGGTTATACCTTCGAAGCGTGCGTTTTGGGGCGGTTCAATATCGTCGAGGGAAGTAGTCGTTCACGGGTCGTAGTGGAAGTAGTTGTACTCGTGTCGTAGTGGAAGTAGACGTTCCCGCGACTGAAGTTGTACACGTCGGTGGTAGTCGAACTTGGCGGTCTTGGCGACGGTAGTCATGCACGTTTTCGTAGATGTCCGGGGTCGTCGGGTCGTCATGTAGCCGTACATGTTCGTCGTGGTACACGGGTCGTAGTGGTACTCGGGATCTTCTAAACTTGCCGGTATTTCCCAAATGAAGGGGTACTTGGTCTTGACGTCCATGGTGTCTTCGGCCTTGACGTGAAGCAGGGAGGCGGAGACCTGGCCACCGAAGCGCGACCATTTGGAGGTGGGGCGCCATGTAGCTGCGGCTGCTCCCAGCCGAAGCTCGGGCCTCCATGCCGTCGAGGCGCGGGACAGGGAGATGGAATGATGTATGGGCGCGACGAAGGGCAGCAGTCCGGCGACAGAGCAGAGGCGCAACAGGGAAAAAGGGCAGGAGCACCGGGCGAGGAGGAAGACAGAGATGGCGCAGGCGCGTCGGGGTCACCAACGTCCGGCAGGGCCACGGCGGTGACTTCGGCGTGGGAGCCGAACGAAGGCGGGGCGAAGAAGCAGCGCGCGGGGGCTCTGCTCCCTGGTGGTTGGGGCGAAACGAAGGGAGGAGGAGGCGCGGGGCTCTGCAGGGATGCTGATGGCCTCGCGGGCCATGGCGGGCACGATGGGAGGCGCGCTCGAGAGGAGAAGCAGGGCGCGGCGAGCTGTGGCCGGCCGGCGAGGAGGCGGGGACGAGGGCTGTGCGGTGGTTGGCTTGAGGGGTCTCGAGGAGAAGGAGACATGGGCGAGGTGGATCGGGAGAGATGCGGCGCGAGGGAGGAGACGAGGGAGAGAGATCGAGAGATGGGGATTCGATCGGGGCTGGGGCTGTGGCGCTGTGTGGGAACGAGGGGAGAGAGCGGTCGGGCTAGGGTTAGGAGGGGCGCGGTTGGGCCTTGGGAGGCCGGCCCAGATGGATACAAGTGGCGGCTGGGCTGCGGATGGGCCTAGATAGCCTGGGCTGCGGATGGTCTGCTTCTCTCCCTCTACGCTTTTATTTTCCAAAACAGAAAATAACAAAGAGGAAAAGAAGAGGAAAGGAAGTGTTTGGGATAGCATTTACGCATGGGGGTAATTTTCCCGGACTCACAAAAATATGCTCGTTCCAAGAAAAATAGAAAGGTCATAATTGAAAGATTTAAATTCAAACTCATTTGAATTTAATTCAAATGGGTTTGAACTAGGACTTGATAAAAGGAAGGTCCAAAAATGTTCGGATTTTTGGTGGAGCTCCAGAAAATGACGAAAGAATTATTGGCAAGGTTGGAGACCAAGAATTGAGATAACAACGGCATGGGATATTTTGCAAGTGGGTTATGGTGATTTCCGAAACAATGGAATATTTTATAATATCTCCCTAAATATTGGGAGGGTATGTTATAAAGAGAAGCCACCCTTCCCTCGATTTAAATGGATCGAAGATCCATACAATTTATTTAGTTGAGTTTTAAAAATTAAATGGCATGATGGCATGATGCAATGCAAGAGATGACATGATGAAATGCAACAAACAAAAATAAATCACACGGCGAAACTCGGAATAGCTGGGAGTCTTCTGGAGCGTCGGTCTCGGGGCGTTACAACACTCCACCACTACAAGAGGATCTCGTCCCGAGATCTAGAATGGCACCGGAGAGAAAACGGAAGAGGAAGAGAAGAGGTAAAGCTAAGTTGCTTCTTCGACAAAAGAGTGAAACCAAAGAACCTTGAGAGGTTGAAAAGTTGAAGGAAAGAGCACAACGGAGTTGAACACAATTGAGAGCACTGTGGTAGAAAATAGAAACAAGGAACACCATGTGAACCTTGGAGGTTGCAAAGCTATGGATGACGAGTACAATGGACAAGAAGGAATTGAAATCACTCTGGTTGAAACGAGATAAACAAGGAACAAGGAAGATCAAAATCGGACAGCACTCCGATTGAAAAGAGATGCAAGACTTGATAAGATGAAAAGAACTTGAAGAGATGACACAACATTCCGGTTAAATGGATAAGCAAGAAAATAACATGATCTTGACAAAACGAGGAGATGGGTGAAGAGAGCAACATCACAATGTGTCTGGAACGAAAGAATAGAAGCTAGATTAGAGGATATTTGAACGATGCACCGGTAAGATTTGGAGAACGATAGCTACATGCTGCGAATGAAGAATTATGACATGATGGCCTTCGGAGGAAAGAAATGGAAATAACTCATGAAATGCTCTGGATGGGTGATAAGAATTTTCACAATCAAAACAATTATGAAAGGATGGCATCAAGCTAGAACCATGAATCTCTGGAAGAACGGGTAAGGACTTAAGAGGAACTCTTCTTCGGTCTTCACATGCTGAGAATGATGATGAGAACCACCATGAATTGTTGAGACACTCCATAATAAAGAACAGAAAGGTTGAATCAACGATGAAAGAATTTGGAAAATCTTGGACAAAGGCATATGACTGATTAAATTCATTCTTACGTTAAACTTCGAAAAGAATTTGGGAATGGCTCCGGGAAAATTAGAAGAGTCAGGTAAGATCCTGGGAAAAGACCTGTGGGTTAGGGCCCACTCAAAAGGACAACACTGTTGAACGATTGATTGAAAGGGGGGATTGCAACGGTTAAATTAAATGAGTTGAATGAGATAATAATCTCGAAAATAACTTGAACGGATTGAGAATGAAACATGAATCTTCCAAGATATCTTTGCACTCTGGAACAAATGAATAGTGAGAGGTGAATGATTAAGAGGTCACCGGCATACGCAAACACTTGAAACAAGGAAGGGAATATGATCAACACCGAAAGCTTGAGTTAAATCCACCGAAGAAGAAAAGAGAACAAAGAATGATAAACTTGAAACTCCGTTAGTATCTTCCTGAGAATCACCGGATAAGAACATTGACGGAAAAGAATGGAGAGACTTCACATCAATAAAATGGATACCCGATTAAGAAAATCTGAGTCCTTGAACAAAAAGGGTGGGAGGGCGGGAAAACAAAGGCAACTTGGGACAGATGAAACAAACACCGTTGAGAAAACTTAGAATTGATCTTCCGAATGTTGAAATGTTCAGATCCACTTGAAGAGAAGCACACCGGTCGGAAAGAATTGACATGACGACCTCAATGATCAAGAAGGATTAGCACTCCCATAGAAATATGAGAACACCATTTAGAGAAGGTATCAACACTTGACATCGAAGCAACTCGAATACCACAACTCAAAACAAAACAAAGGATTTGGCTTGTAGAATAAGCCGGAACAAACATATGATAGAGATTCCGTCCGAAGTTTTCGTGGTGGGGCCCACACGGGCTCGAGTGTACAACACCATCATGTACAAGGCAGTGCACATGACATACGAAGTGTCCCCGAACTAGCATAGCCAAGGGTTCTTTAAGACACAATGAGACCACTGTAAAAACGACCTTGGAAAGGCGGACCACTAGACGTCGAACCCCAATTTCATATCATGCATCTGTCGAAAAGATATTCTAGGAGCTACTTGAATTCGCACCTTTAAAACTCCCAAAACTTTCTGGTTATGCAATCTGGTGTTGGGGATACAAGGGAAGCAATATATATCTCACCCAAAACTAATAATTCCTACATCCAAGCTGTATCCATCCGTCAACACATAACCAAGAGAACTCCGAAAATCGTGTACCTCAACCTTCGAAAAGCATCCGTTATACGAGTTATGGCAATACTCCCGAACTCCCGCCCCAGTACTTGGTGGCGTCGAGGTTATCTCACCAACAACTGCATAAAAGAGATTTTCGATGTCGGCAAAACTCAGGTATTCCAGAACTGCAATGATAAAATTATGACGACAACACCTCGGAGCTCAACTCCCCGAGTCAATGCCACATAATAGACAGGAGGCACCAAGAACAATGTTCTCGTCACAAAACCATCGGAACGATTCCAAGATACCCGCGTGATCCTAAATTTTTTTTTAGTAAAATTTGAGGAGAGGAAAGTCAAAACATCTATGTCAGGAGACCTCACCAGAGCGACGAAGGGACTAAGGAGTAAAAAGAATCCTACTCTCCGATATATATAATCCTAAGACTCAAAACATTTTTTGTTCTAGACTCAACATCGCCAGCAAACAATCAAGCAGGGGGCTCCTAAGTCGGGGATGGCTCTGATTACCAACTTATAACACCCACGATGCGGCTATATCTCCCACGTGTCGAAGCACGACTTAGAGGCATAACCGCATTGTGGTTTTGTCGCAAGAAGGGTCATCTTCACACAATCCCATGTAATGAACAAGAATGGGATAAAGAGTTGGCTTACAATCGCCACTTCACACAATGAACATATAATAAATCATACATCATTCAGAGTACACACATATAGTCCGACTACGGACGAAGCCAAAAGAAAAGAAGATAACCCAACTGCTAGATCCCCGATCGTCCCAACTGGGCTCCACTACTGATCAACATTAAACGAAACATAGCAACGACCAAGATCTTCGTTGAGCTCCCATCTGAGCTCGGTTGCATCACCTGCACTGGTATCATCGGCACCTGCAACTGTTGTGATAGTATCTGGTGAGTCACGAGGATTCAGCAATCTCAAAACCCGCGAGATCAAGACTATTTAAGCTTATGGGTAGGAAGTGGTAAAGTGGTGAGGCTGCAGCAGCGACTAAGCATATATGGTGGCTAACATACGCAAATAAGAGCGAGAAGAGAGCAAGCGGAATGGTCGTGAAGCTAGCAATGATCAAGAAGTGATCCTGAACTCCTACTTACGTCAAACATAACCCAGAAACCGTGTTCACTTCCCAGACTCCGCCGAAAAGAGACCATCACGGCTACACACACGGTTGATGCGTTTTAATTCGGATCTGGTGTCAAGTTATCTACAACCGGACGTTAACAAATTCCCATCTGCCTATAATCGCAGGCACGGCTTTGGAAAGATTATACCCTGCAGGGGTGTCCCAACTTAGCCCATCACAAGCTCTCACGGTCAACGAAGGATATTCCTTCTCCCAGGAAGACCCGACCAGACTCGGAATCCCGGTTCACAAGACATTTCGACAATGGTAAAACAAGACCAGCAAAGCCACCCGATGTGCCGACAAATCCCGATAGGAGTCGCACGTAACTCGTTCTTAGGGCACACCGGATAAGTCAAGCTACGAGTAAAACCAGCCCTCAAGTTTCCCTGAGGTGGCCCCGCAGGCTACTCATTTCGGACCAACACTTGAAGGAGCACTGGCCCGGGGGGTTAAAATAAAGATGACCCTTGAGTCTGCAGAACCCAAGGGAAAAAGGCTTAGGTGGCAAATGGTAAAACCAAGGTTGGACCTTGCTGGAGGAGTTTTATTCAAAGCGAACTGTCAAGGGGGTCCCATAAATCACCCAACCGCGTAAGGAATGTAAAATCCGGGAACATAACACTGGTATGACAGAAACTAGGGCGGCAAGAGTGGAACAAAACACCAGGCATAAGGCCGAGTCTTCCACCCTTTACCAAGTATATAGATGCATTAATTAAATAAGAGATATTGTGATATCCCAAAATAATCCTGTCCATCATGAAGCAATCTTCAACTTCACCTGCAACTAACAATGCTATAAGAGGGGCTGAGCAAAGCGGTAACATAGCCAAGCAACAGTTTGCTAGGAAGGGTGAAAAGGTTAGAGGCTAACATGGAAATTTGGGAGGCATGGTAAACAAGTGATAGGTAACGCAGCATAGCGATAGAACGAAGCAACTAGCAAGCAAAGATAGAAGTGATATCGAGGGTAAAGGTCATCTTGCATGAGATCCCGATAGGAAGAAGAACGAGTCCATGAAGAAGACAAACGGACGTAGTCGAACGAATCCTCACAACTCCGAAACGAAACCGAAGCTAATGAGAGAAGCAAACCGGAAAGAGGCAAACAACATGGTAAACACACACGCATAAACATGGCATGATGCACAAACAAGTATGATGCATGTCCGGTTTAAAGAGGCATGGCATGGCAAAGTGCAACAAACAATACTACAAGTTAAGTGGAGCTCAATATGCAACGGGTTGCATATTGACGAAACACCACATCAATTATTTAGTTCTCTCTCGGTTATGCCAACCAACAATATTAAATGTTGTGAAACATGGCAAGAGGTGAGGCATAAGCAAACCACCTAATTAGGCAAGTTTAAATGAGGCCAGAAATAACAAACAACAATTCCGGAAAATCCCCATATGTCATTTAGCATTTTAATGCAAACAACAATTTCAAATATTTAAATGTTGTTAACATGATGCGGATGACATATGCAAGTTTATGCAATTTTTATGAAAATGTCGACATGAGCATGTTACGAGGCATTTGTCACCGTGGTGGAACGAACGGGGTGCCACGACAACGATAGCGAAAATGGTGCCACGGCAACATTTCGATGATCCGACAACTCGTCGAGATGTCGGTGCAAAAGAAAGTGTGGATGTGCAGAACATGCAAAAATGGTGGGGTGATCCCGGATTCCGGGTTCCCACGGGACAACGGCATGGCAAACAAGGAACGTGCACGAAACAAACGGGCACGGTGCAAACATATCGTACATCTCATACATGCAAGGGCATCTCATCGCGGTCGTCTCGGATTATACCTTCGAAGCGTGCGTTTCGGGGCGGTTCAAAATCGTCGAGGGAAGTAGTCGTTCACGGGTCGTAGTGGAAGTAGTTGTACTCGTGTCGTAGTGGAAGTAGACATTCTCGCGACTGAAGTTGTACACGTTGGCGGTAGTCGAACTTGGCGGTCTTGGCGATCGTAGTCGTACACGTTTTCGTAGATGTTCGGGGTCGTCGGGTCGTCATGTAGCCATACATGTTCGTCGTGGTACACGGGTCGTAGTGGTACTTGGGATCTTCTGAACTTGCCGGTATTGCCCAAATGAAGGGGTACTTGGTCTTGACGTCCATGGTGTCTTCGACCTTGACGTGAAGCAGGGAGGCGGAGACATGGCCACCGAAGCGCGACCATTTGGAGGTGGGGCGCCACGTAGCTACGGCTGCTCCCAGCCGAAGCTCGGGCCTCCATGCCGTCGCGGCGCGGGACAGGGAGATGGAATGATGTATGGGCGCGACGGAGGGCAGCAGTCCGGCGACGAAGCAGAGGCGCAGCAGGGAAAAAGGGCAGGAGCACCGGGCGAGGAGGAAGACAGAGATGGCGCGGGCGCGTCGGGGTCACCAACGTCCGGCAGGGCCATGGTGGTGACTTCAGCGTGGGAGCCGAACGAAGGCGGGGCGAAGAAGCAGCGCGCGGGGGCTCTGCTCCCTGGTGGTTGGGGCGGAACGAAGGGACGAGGAGGCGCGGGGCTCTGCAGGGATGCTGATGGCCTCACGGGCCATGGCGGGCACGATGGGAGGCGCGCTCGAGAGGAGAAGCAGGGCGCGGCGAGCTGCGGCCGGCCGGCGAGGAGGCGGGGACGAGGGCTGTGCGGTGGTTGGCTTGAGGGGTCTCGAGGAGAGGGAGACATGGGCGAGGTGGATCGGGAGAGATGCGGCGCGAGGGAGGAGACGAGGGAGAGAGATCGAGAGATGGGGATTCGATCGGGGCTGGGGCTGTGGCGCTGTGTGGGAACGAGGGGAGAGAGCGGTCGGGCTAGGGTTAGGAGGGGCGCGGTTGGGCCTTGGGAGGCCGGCCCAGATGGATACAAGTGGCGGCTGGGCTGCGGATGGGCCTAGATAGCCTGGGCTGCGGATGGTCTGCTTCTCTCCCTCTACTCTTTTATTTTCCAAAACAGAAAATAACAAAGAGGAAAAGAAGAGGAAAGGAAGTGTTTGGGATAGCATTTACGCATGGGGGTAATTTTCCCGGACTCGCAAAAATATGCTCGTTCCAAGAAAAATAGAAAGGTCATAATTGAAAGATTTAAATTCAAACTCATTTGAATTTAATTCAAATGGGTTTGAACTAGGACTTGATAAAAGGAAGGTCCAAAAATGTTTGGATTTTTGGTGGAGCTCCGGAAAATGACGAAAGAATTATTGGCAAGGTTGGAGACCAAGAATTGAGATAACAACGGCATGGGATATTTTGCAAGTGGGTTATGGTGATTTCCGAAACAATGGAATATTTTATAATATCTCCCTAAATATTGGGAGGGTATGTTATAAAGAGAAGTCACCCTTCCCTCGATTTAAATGGATCAAAGATCCATACAATTTATTTAGTTGAGTTTTAAGAATTAAATGGCATGATGGCATGATGCAATGCAAGAGATGACATGATGAAATGCAACAAACAAAAATAAATCACACGGCGAAACTCGGAATAGCTGGGAGTCTTCTGGAGCGTCGGTCTCGGGGCGTTACACCGGCCGAACTCACGATGCAACAGCCAGGGAAGGAGAAAGGCTACAACGAATATCCAGGTGGTCTCCATTATGAGCACTAAATCTATTTTATACACCATTCCGCAGCCTACCCCTGGAGGGGGACACGTTTAATAGTCCCATCCCTTGCTTATCGCACTATTTGTATCTTCCTGCATTCATGGCAGTATCTCTTGAATAAACAATGTAGCACCTTTTTGCTTTTAATTGCATTTCTTTCTTATACATATGTTCATTTATGACATGCCGCATCCGTACACTTTGGTACGGCTAAATACACCAGGGGCTTAAGTTCCCCACATTATGGTGTGATAAGTCCGAACACTTTCACAAGTGCGGCACCCCGAACTTATAGCATTATATGCATCGCCTCCGAATCATGTCTTGGGTCAATAGTTGGGTTTGCCTGGCTCCCATGTTTTGGTACCTTACGTTCCGTTCTATCGGCTAAGGTAGCACTGGGAGAACCACTGCGATTGCACCCCGGTTGAGCTGGGCGAGCGCCTTAGTGGAGAAAGCTAAAACTGACCGACATGATGAGGCGAGAGCCGATCGCTGTTCAAGAGGTTTTTTCGAGTCCCTAAAGACTTATGCCGCTTAGAGCGAGGAACCGGCTTTGTCCGGCCCAGGCGTGGATAGCGCCCCGAACTCGGCCTTCCGATCACTAGGGGCTTCGGTGAAATTTAAAATTATAGAATTCTATGGCTAAGTGAGAGTGTTCAAGCATTATAAGTCCAGTTGCCTAGTTCGTTGTGTTGAGCGCCTCCCTAGATGGACCCAAATATGGGAACAAGAGTGCTCAAATTTATCCCGAACACTCCAGCACTCGCGGCATGGGGGCTGAAGCCGACGACTTGCCATCTCTCAGATTTGATAAACAGCCGCACAGAAGGTAATATTTTAAATCAACAAGCGTTGCTTAGCGCATATGAACAAAGTTTTCAGCGCACAGGATAACAAAATGCGAGTCTACTCAAATATTACATTATTGGAGCACTCACCCGCAATAGTGCGGGCACCCTTCAGGACACTCTTGTAATACATCTCGGACGTGCGATACTCCTTGCCCGGCGGTGGCGCGTCCGTCACAAGCTTCTCAGCATCCATCTTGCCCCAGTGCACCTTAGCACGGGCAAGGGCCCGATGGGCACCTTCAATACAGGCGGATCGCTTGATGACCTCAACCCATGGACAAGCATCCACCAGCCGCCGCACCAGGTCGAAGTAGCTCCCAGGCATGGCCTCATCGGGCCAAAGCCGAACTATGAGGCCCTTCATGGCCTGTTCGGCCACCTTGTGGAGCTCGACCAGCTGCTTCAGCTGGTCGCTAAGGGGCACCGGATGTCCGGCCTCAGCATACTGAGACCAGAAGACCTTCTCCGTCGAGCTCCCCTCCTCGGCCCTGTAGAAAGCGGTAGCATCAGACACGCTGCAGGGCAGATCTGCGAACGCTCCTAGAGAGCTCCGAATTCGGGTAAGTAACAGGTAATTCACATTCACATGCTTGCTTTGCATGAAAAATGCCTTACCCGCCGCTATTTTCTTCAACGCCTCGATCTCCCGAAGGGCCTTGTGGGCTTCGGCCTTAGCGGCTTTGGCATTCTCAAGAGCCGATGCAAGCTCGGACTCTCGAGTCTTTGAGTCGCGCTCCAAACCCTCATGCTTTTCCATGAGAGCCTGGAGCTCTTGCTGTACCTCCGCCACCCGCGCCTCATGCTTCTCTCGCCCAACACGCTCCACGGCCGCATTACGTTCGGCCGCGGACACCGCCTCCTTCAAGGTCGCCACCTCGTTCGTGGCCCCTGAAGTACCCACGTTATCCTTGCCATTTATATTGCAACCAAATCCTTTTCTGTAAGGTACAACTTTAATAAGGTGTTACTCACCTTCCTTGTCCTCGAGCTGCTTCTTGGCATGGTCGAGCTCGTTCTCGGACCACTCGAGGCTTTGCTTCAAAGCATTAACCTCCGCAGTCAGTGCGGCAGAGGTCAGCAGCGCAGCTTGCAATCCCATATTGACATATTTATTAAGACTCCTGCGTATATCTTTTTAGATCCTCAGTCCGGCTTTTCCTTCCGAACACCGAACCGAGCATCAGGGGCTATTGTCTATGCGGTACTATTTTGCATATATTAATATTCTTACCTCAAAGCCTGATAGAAGGCTGCTACAGGCTTCGGTTAGCCCGCTTTTGGTGAGCTGGACCTTCTGAATCACCGCACTCATGACAGTGCGGTGCTCCTCCTTGATGGAAGCGCCGTTGAGCGCCTCCAGCAAGTTATCCGGCGCCTCCGGTTGGACGGAGGCCGCCGGCGCCACGGTCTTGCCCTTCTTACGAAGGGGCCGCCCGCCAGACTCCGGAACCACTGCAGGTTCCGGTGCGGAGTCCGGCACGAAGTCCGGGAGGTCGCCCTGTGGCACCTCCGGGTCCTCCTCCTCCGGGTGGGTCCCTCTCTGGGATCCCACCTCGGCGTCATCAGCGTCACGGGGAGAGGAGGCGGTTGGAAGTGAAGTACTGTTCACATCCGACGAGCCCAAGGACCCGCTCGACGAAGCAGGAAGATCGTCCCTGGGCGGACTGCAGGGTTGTATGCGGCGTTAGAAAGACACCAAGTGGCAAAAAGAAAAATCATGAAGTCATTCGGGAGTCCGGATACGTACGATCTCGCCAGGGGCTTGGCCCTTGGAGGCCAATCCTCGTCGTCGTCACCGGCATTGGCGGAACAGTCCGGGGGAAGAGTCCTTCCTTTCTTGGACCCTTCGGCCTCCCTCGCTAGGGAGGCCCTCCTTTTCTTCCCTCCCCCCGCTGGGGGAGAGGCCTTTTTCTTCTCCTCCTCGTCCTCGGGGGAGGAGTCCGCCTCGGAGTCATCGGACACCTGAAAACGGGAACTCTTTCGAGTGCCCATGGCCTCCTTCTTGGCCTTCTTCTCCGGCACCACATGGGGTGCCGGAACCAGCAACCCCGCTAAACAGGCGTCCGCTGGGTCTTCTGGCAAGGGGGTCGGACAGTTAGTCTGCTCGGCCTTCTCCAGCCATTCCTGTCAAAGGAGAGGGAGTTTAGATCCCGCATAGAGTCAAACTATGAAAAACAAGTGTCCCATAAAGGGTAGAATCGCTTACCTCGCTAGACTGGCGCTGCGAGCGGAATCCGCGATCCTCGGTAGCGGATGCGGGAGCTTCGGCGCCCTTAAACAGCACCTTCCAGGCATCTTCGTACCTAGTGTCGAAGAGCCCGCTCAAGGTTCGGTGCTGAGCCGGATCGAACTTCCACAATTTAAAGGCCTGTTGTTGGCACGGGAGGATCCGGCGGATGAGCATGACCTGGACTACATTGACAAGCTTGAGCTTCTTGTCCACCACCTTCTGGATGCAGGCTTGGAGTCTGGTCACCTCCTCCGAATCGCCCCAAGTCGGGCCACTCTCTTTCCAAGAGGTGAGCCGTGTGGGGATGCCAGATCTGAATTCGGGGGCCGCTGCCCATTTAGGGTCACGCGGCTCGGTGATGTAGAACCACCCCGATTGCCACCCCTTGATGGTTTCCACGAAGGCGCCCTCGAGCCAAGTGACGTTGGGTATCCTGCCCACCATGGCGCCTCCGCACTCCGCTTGACATTGAAGGTCTTGAGCCACAAGCCGAAGTGGGGCTGTATGCAGAGGAAAGCCTCGCACACGATGATAAACACCGAGATGTTGAGGATGAAATTCGGGGCCAGATCATGGAAATCCAGGCCGTAGTAGAACATGAGCCACCGGACAAAGGGGTGAAGTGGGAAGCCCAGTCCGCGGAGGAAATGGGGAAGGAATACCACCCTCTCATGGGGCCTGGGGGTGGGGATGAGCTGCCCCTCGTCAGGGAGCCGATGCGTGATGTCGCTGGACAGATATCCGGCGCCGCACAGCTTCTTGATGTGCCCCTCCATAATGGAGGAGGCCATCCACTTGCCTCCCGCTCCGGACATAATTGGAGGAGGTTGAGGTGAGATGTGCGAACTTGGGTGCTGGAGCTCGAGTGCGCGGAGATGGATAAGCAGAGGAGGAAGAAGGCGTAGGTAAAAAGGTGGATCCTTATCCCCTTATATATGGGCGGACGAAACTGTGCGTCCCCACCGGCCTCGTAAAACTCTCTTTTCTTCCAAGCGCCGCAATCAATGGCGTGGTTGGGTTACCCATGTCCGTATTGATGAGAATCCCGGAATAAGGGGAACATGATCTCTGCTTCGACAAGACGTGCCAAGGAAACCGCTTCGCTAAACGCGTTGAGGCGGTATAATAAAAACGATTCAAGTAAAGGCTTGGTTGTGGTGTGACGTCATGCCACGAAATACGTCAGCAGATTGAACTTGTGTAAATATTATTCTCTCTACGGTGGAATGTGGAATTTATTTTGCAGAGCCGAACACTATCCTGGTGTTCACAATATTCTACAAACTATTCGGAGAAGGAACCCGCCTTGCAATGCCGAAGACAATATGCGCGCCAGACTCGTCGTCATTGAAGCCTGGTTCAGGGGCTACTGAGGGAGTCCTGGACTAGGGGGTGTCCGGATAGCCGAACTATCATCATCGGCCGGACTCCAAGACTATGAAGATACAAGATTGAAGACTTCGTCCCGTGTCCGGATGGGATTTCCTTGGTGTGGAAGGCAAGCTTGGCGATACGGATATGTAGATCTCCTACCATTGTAACCGACTCTGTGTAACCCTAGCCCTCTCCGGTGTCTATATAAACCGGATGGTTTTAGTTCGTAGGACACAACAACAATAACAACAATCATACCATAGGCTAGCTTCTACGGTTTAGCCTCCTTGATCTCGTGGTAGATCTACTCTTGTAATACCCACATCATCAATATCAATCAAGCAGGACGTAGGGTTTTACCTCCATCAAGAGGGCCCGAACCTGGGTAAAACATCGTGTCCCTTGTCTCCTATTACCATCCGCCTAGACGCATAGTTCGGGACCCCCTACCCAAGATCCGCCGGTTTTGACACCGACAGAAGTGTTCCAAATATTCGAATTCACCTTAAACTGGATTCTAGTTTCTGAATTTGAGTATCGGCATTTGTAAACCATATTCATATATGAAAGTGGAATACATCTTTGTCGTCCTTTTGAAGATATATAAAAACACATAGAATGATTTATAAAGATTCATATAGGAAAACAAAATGGATTCAAATTTAGTTGCTAGGGTAAACTTGGATGCTTATTGTCCCAAAATTCGAAAGAAGCAGCAAAATATCCACTCCCACGTCGGCTGCCCGAAGCCAAGTGTTTGGGAGATGGAAATTACTGTCTACCCATTACATGGACAATCCATCGGCCCGATTTCCACTGCTCTAAATAGGGGTTTGGTTAGTAACTTCAAGTAGACGTGACACGACCGCCTCTGAGCCCATTCCGACACGGTGGGCGTCAAACATGACCGGCAAAACACATTTGATTCAAGCTTGTCCGAAAGACCTCTGTTTCTCCCTCCATTCCCAATTCATACACGGTGGGCGGCAAAACAAACTCGACTCGGCCAAAATCGATGTAGGCAAATATTTTCAATAGGGGCAAGTTTGTAACTTCACTCAGACGTGACACAACCGCCCTACGTGTCAGCCCCGTTCATACACCGTGGGCGCCAACCATGGGCGCCAACCACCCTCTCCTTGCCCAAAATTGCTCTGGGCAAATATTGGCGAGATGCAAGATTACCGTCCTATCCCCAACCGATGAGACGTCCAAATTTTAAACGGGGGCTAAGTTTGTAACTTTCCCATATTTCAGACAGGCACGTCCCAAAAACATGGTTCCACGTACCTCTCCCTCCATTTTCCCATTCATACACTGTCCGCGCTAGAACACCCCATCCCCACACCAGCCTCCGTCCGCCACCCCATCCATCACCGCCGTCGTCCACCACATCCATCGCCACCGTCCTCCACCATGCCGGAGCGCCTACCAAGACCGCATCGTCCACTGCTAGAGATGGACGTTTCTCATCCACGGTGACGGACCAATAGCCTTGCATCGCGTCCTCTCGCTTCATCGGTGCCGTCGTCCTCTTTGCCGGGGCCGCTCACACGACCTTCTCTGCCACGGCAACGAGACTTATCCCCCGATGCACCCGTCTACCGTCACAGATCTGCTTCAATGCCACCAACAACCATCGCACCCCCGATGCCTACACGGTGCCATAAGAGAGGTGGTACTTCATATCTCCTCAACTTTTTGATCTCAACCAGAAAATAGATCTTAACTTGGTTACTCTACTTTCTTTTCAGCTCTTAGAATTTAGTTCTTAGTTCAAAGCAAACAATGGATGCTAAATATCATTTCTCCGGTTTGCAGCTTCAAATCTGCCATGGCAAAGCCATAATATGGTTTAATTGATCATGCTTAGGGTTTAATTGATCATGTTGGTTTCGTGGTAGTTTCTTTAATAGAAATCGAAGGGGAAACCCTCTTTTGCTGAAAAATATATGCTTAGAGTTTCCCCCTTTTATGATCACAATACAATCAGAATACATGCTTCGTGTCATAATAACACTGCTCCACCCATCAAGCTAAACAAGCTTAGATGTTCAAATATGAATCTGATATTATTAAAACATAGTTGTTTAATTGGTCAGCTAAATGTTCCTAAATTAGTTTCGAAAATGCATGTTTGTCGCTCGGGTGTGTATCTCTACAGGGTGCCCACGGTGGGCCGGCCCACCCTGGCATTTTGGGTCGTCCCAAGCCCCGATTCCCCTCTGTTCTGCAGCGTGCTTTCGATCTCTACTCGCCCCCAGCTGCCTGCCTCGCCGGCGACTTGCCGTCCCCGGACGGCATGACTCTAGGAGGAGACGCCGGACTAACAGGAGGCCAGGAGCCACTCGCCCAACAGTGTCACCGCTGCCCGGGCGTGCCGCCGTGCCTACCTTCCCAGTCCGTTCAGGGCTCAGGCGTGCAGCACCCACCAAGCCAACCCAATTTATCCTGAGATACGTCCTCAACACTCAGCAGCCACTCTTCATCACCCATTTTCTAATTGATTCATTACTCATTAGACAGGACTGTCATTAGGGTTTGTTGTGTGCTCAGTGCTACCTACACATAATGGTTTAGATGTATTTCGGTAATCTTTAGTACCTCTAAAGTTCACAGGGTTTTCAAAATTCCGGCCCTCGGAACAGAAACTAGTCATTTTGGATTGTTGGTCGTAGTGACATTGACCCAGATTACTACTGCAAGACAGGTTTGTTGACAATTTTACTTGTCTTTCTTACTCATTCGATATAATATCGAATTATTCACGTCGATTAGTTGCAAACAATAAGTGCTAGACAAATTTCTTCATTCAGATTTTGGACGGTCTCTTACTGCAGTTACAGTTCTGCATACTTGTCCTAATAAGCTCACAAGTAAATGATTGATTCACTACATCTATGCTTGCCTTGTCATATTTGTTGTCAATATTCTTTTAGGGTGGACCACCCTGTTTCTAAATACTGGAACCATAGACATGAGTGAATAGTATTTCTCTATGTGATCTCTTCCATCATGTGTGGGTAACGAACACTACATTGTATAGAAAGAAAGTGGCATTTCTAGCTTTTACATATGTTTCGATCTTTTACATGGAATACAATCTGCCTACTTGCTTTGTGTCGCACTACCAACACTCCACCCTTGAAGCTAAACATTACGCCACTCATAATTGCTTAGTTTATTTGTTCAAATACGAATTTCATATGATTCTAATGTTCCTACTTCAGTTTTGAAATGTGTGCCTGCCTGTTATAGAGACATAAGGGGTTTGTATTTCTGTGTGTGGTCTGGTCAGCATGGTTGGGGAGGTGAACTTTGCATATGCAGGGGTTTATAGGGAGACACTCTCCGAGTTGAATCCGCAATGCATTCCATAGATAATCTGACTACTTTTTATGTTTTCATGAATCTCAGATTCTGAACAACATCATAATCATTATGAGCTTGCGCGCATGAAAAGAATATAGCAGAACAATGCCATGGCTGTGAAACTTGGCATTAAGGGACTGAAATGAAGTCTGGATGCAATGCAATGCAAACGCTCTCCACCTACAGATTCATGCTCAGAATATGAGTCTAACAGTGATTCTGAGCTAGAGGGAGACCTAAGTTAAGTAGCTCCCTAGTGGAGGAGTCAGAGGAAGATGCCCTATCTTATTCACCCATCAAGGTACTTGCTCTAACTTTCCAAGGTTACATTGCTCGCACATATCTTGCAACTGATGCTTTGCATTGCTTCTACTTTGTTGAACTTCCGTTAGCTTAGTTTACACATCGTGTATGTGAATACGCCCTGCCTATCCATTTTCAGTACATATTCCATCTGTCATCATACCATATTTATCCATTCAAATGCTGTTCTTGTGTATCAAACGTTCAAAAGGAAGAGGACGATTGCTGATCGTGGAGGAGCACAAGCAAAGTATTTGGAAAAGGTAGTGGCACCTAATAAGTCAAATAGCCCATTAGGTGTAGTTGCAATATCACCTGACCCACAAAATACCCCAACTCTAGCAGACTCTAGCGCTACTACACTGGTCATTTCTGATGCCCCAACTCAGCAGACCCCAACTGCAGCAAACAGTATGATTATGCTAGTTGACATAGCACCAGCTGTACGACGCAAAACCCCCATTCCAGCAAAGAGTACACCAAATCCAGTTGCCAAATCCCTTTTCGAACAGAGAGAGCCCCAATTGCAGCAAATAGGACCCCTATTCCATTTCTTCCTAGTTTAGAAGACGAAGCTTATGTTGTTGTCAGGAACTTTGTGCGCATCTTTCCTTCATGGAAAGATTATACCGCAGACACAGAACAATTTCCAATCTTCCTCCGCAACTTACGCGTAAGTAATGTACTAATGTTATTCATGGTCATTACTGCATATGTTTCTGCTGACAGAAGACACAAGATTTCATTCTTTTAAATAGGCGAGGAGCAAACTGGATTGTGATGACGAGTAAGGGTTGGTTGCGCTTTTCAAGCACTCGTTGATGAAGTATCATTCCTACCTGAGGCAAGCGCACTTCGATGGCAATCCTCTGAATGAAATTTCTGTAAAGTCTCTGGTGCTACATTTATCCGACGGTGACTGGAATAATCTTGTTACACATTGGTCTCGGCTACAGCGTAAGGTACTGCCTATGATATCACATCACAATTTGAACTACATTTCTGCATTTGCCTTAATGTCTCACTTGTACGAAAACTGTTAGCAGAAGAACATTTGTTCTCAAGGGACCACAGAATCTCGCAACTATACTGCACACTGCATTTCTCTTGTGAGTACCTCTTGCCCTGTATGACCATACTTACTTTCATAGCTGTTTGATTATGTAGCATCACTGCACATGTTAGCCTCGTAATCGTCCATTTGGTGGACATTATAAGATCCGTATGGAATCTTACACAAATTTAGAATCAACCTAATGCTTTTGAAGAAGTTTAGCTCTGCAGTCCTCTTGTAAGGACTGAACGTGGTCTATCACTGTACTTACATTAACAGCTACTCCCTCCATCCCATAATATAAGAACGTTTTGTACAGTACACCAGTGTTCAAAACACTATTGTATTATGGGAAGAGGGATTGGTTCATTTTGTAGCATTCTGCATCTTATCTCCCTCGCCCACCATTTACTAAAAATGATCAGATCTATATTTAATCTTACCAACAAGTAGAATACACAGACAATGCCAGTGCAGAAGTGTAGCCCATTGCTCTTGTCAGTACATTTTGTCCTGTAATGCTTGTACTTCCAGGGATTGGTAGTTGATTATGTAGCATCAATCCGCATCTTATCTTCATTATCCTCTATCCCTTACAGGATTATCATATCTATAATTACTCTCTACAAAATGTAGAGTACAGGCAATGCTTATGAAGAAGATTCTGTGCTGAAATTCTTGAGTTATCCTTCCCTTGACATGCAGAAGGGCATTATAAAGCCGGTGTTAACTGTTAATGTAAGTCAGTCCTTCTAAAGCCTTTATCCTCAAGTGTTGTTTAATTTGCTCATACTCCCTATCATTTACTGCTGTTTAGTTTGATATTTCTACCAAAATGCATGTTCATAAGAACCGTAAGTTCTAAGTTTTACTTGTAAAACCAAGTTCCTTATTCATACCATGCACATTACTTAATACTCCCTACATGTATGCTTGGTTTTGTGGATCTATAATCCAGTGTGTGGTGAAGCAGCCCACGTTTGCACCTTGTCATCTCCTATTTTATCTTACTAATGTGGTTGATGATATGAACAACATGTCATGCACATTATCCAAAATAGATACAATGATTTTCTTTGCCCTTCATCTATGCTTGTTATATTGACATGGTAATCCAGTAGTGTGGTGAAGCTCCCCGCATTATGAACAATGCCAAATTATGCTATTGATATTTTGAACTTACTCTTTATTTTCTAATTTGAAATTGGATAGAATTGACAGAACAATTATCATCTTTGTTTATACACGTGCAAAACCTGTCATATCTCTGCTTTGTTTCAGGGTGATATGCCTGATGGCATGCACAAGTCTGCTGAAGGCTGTGAGACAAACCCAACATATATTGCAGCAAAGAAGGCAAAACATCTTGAAGATAGCGAGACAACCCCAAAGTCTTGTCTTATTGCAGTGTTCAAGTTACTTGAGACTAACACTCAGACAAGCTCACATAATTCGTTGTCTGAATCAGTTCGACTTCTTCAGTCCCAAGTTCTAGTAGTAAGGCATTCTGCAACTCAACTTCGACTTGAAGTCCTATCTCTAAGAAAGATTGCGGAGAACACCAATGAGAACCTCATCGCTAAACAGCTACACCTGGAAGCTATGACCGACATGCTAGGTCGGTCTCACGGCCTTGCTCAGCAGCTTGCGCAGCAGTTCCCCTGCAAGGCTAACCTTTCTTGAATTGTCTTGGAAGTGGTCTCGGTTCAGTATTATTTTGTTACGCTGCAATGGTGCCCAGTTTTTGTAATCTGCCTCTTTGTTGCGCTTTATGATCACTGGTGGGGAACTTCGATGCACAATGGATGTAATATACCTTAAATCCTTTATTGTATAGTGTAGGTTTATTCTTAGTTACTATGCCGTAATTTCTTTATTGTATAAAGTAGGCTTGTTCTTAATTCCTACTAGTTACTACCATCATTCGCTATCTGAAAAAAAATCAGATGTAGTCGACCGGGCCGAAACATTCGACTCTAACGGGCCAGATTTTTAGCGGGCCACAATTGGGCCGGCCTGCGTCTTTCTTGGGCCCGAATGATTGGTGCCTTAACACATTGCGCCAGGCCCAAACTTACACCGGCCTATATTTAGTTGGGCCTTTTGTCGACCCAACGCTTAGTTTGGCCCAGGTAGCGCTGGGCCATTAACAGGCCAAATATTGTACTGGCCTGTTACGACCGAGATGAAACCACGGGCCTTTAGCAGGCCAAAATGCATGTTGGGCCTCAATTTTCTCTAGTCGTCGACGGGCCTTCAGCATGCCGAAATGTAGACCAGGTCGTTTTGGGCCCAGTTAACTCACGGGCCATTACCAGGCCGAAACATATCTCGGGCCTTAGTTGGCCCACTGATATCATGGGCCTTTAAGAGGCCGAAAGCTTAGTACAGGCATCAACGGGCCGAATTACACGATAGCCCTTTAATAGGCCCAAAGTCATGTTGGGCTTAACTGTTGCCACCCTTAGCAAGAGCCGTTAGTGGGCCCGATGTCCCGTCGGACCATATATGGCCCATGGGCAGCACAGGCCATTCCCAGGACGAAAGTCACACCGGGCTGAAATGGGCCCATGTCTACATCAGGCCTCTAATAGGTTGAAAGTCACTGGGCTGTAGTTGGGCACAAATATTCGGCGAACAATTAATGGGCCAGATCTGGCTTCGGGCTGCGAATGGGCCCAAATATTGGGCGAACAATTAACGGGCCAGATCTGGCTTCGGGCCATAAATGGGCCCAAATATTGGGCGAACAATTAACGGGCCAGATATGGCTTTGGGCCGTAAATGGGCCTTTATTAAGCAGGCCATTATTGGGCTGTCCCACTAGTACCTGATTAAGTTCTACGGGCCTTTGACTGGGCTGGCCTTTTTAACCTATATGGGCCTCTGTTGGGCCCACCCACGTGTCGACGTATCATAGGCATGTCTCCTCCAATGGATGGGTGACATCTGGCCCACTGACGAGCTGATAGGTGTTTCCTTCGGCCAATTAGAATTTTACACGTGGAAATTTCCCATTGGTCGGGGCTGTTAACGGGTTATCGGATCCAAAATCCGACCCGATAGCTTAACGGCGTTCCGTTATGGTGGATGCCATGTGTCGGTCACCCTTGACGAAAGCACTTCTGTGACACATGATTTATCGTCAAGGAAGTGGACACTTCCGTGATGATAATTTTGGTAATGTCATGGAACACTTCTACGACAGCACATGTATGACTATCTTGATTCTGTCATAAATGTGTCATGGATGTACATGCATGACAAAAAACGCGACCTACTTTGAAAAACACGTATCATTACGGAAGTGTATTTTTTTGTAGTGATTGGGTGTGTTGGGGACACAAGAGACTCTTTGTTATTTGGTTGCAGGGTTGCTTTAGAGAGACCATCTTCATCCTACGCCTCCTACAGATTGATAAACCTTAGGTCATCCACTTGAGGGAAATTTGCTACTGTCCTACAAACCTGTGCACTAGCAGGCCTAAAAACGTCTACAAGAAGCAGGTTGTGTAGTAGACATCAACCTATACTACGATAACACGAACCAAATGAAGAATCCGCCATGGTAACCTATCTTGTTGTTGGTCAAGGTGATCCTGGATGTCCACGCAGCCCCACGAATATATAGGCTTGTCGCTGATAACCACGCGAGGGAGTGTACCGTTCGAAGGCAACCACTACATGCATACGTATGAAGGTGAAGCGTGCATGCATGTTTGAATACACAACATTGATGTGGCGCGTGCGTAAAAAATCATACACTAGCTCCCCACACAGAGCGAGATCGGTTCATGATGTGTCGTTGTACTAGCCACTTCGACTCGATGGGAGGGATTCATGTGTACACATGCATGTGTGTGTGCTCAAACTGTATCATGCATGTCATTTCAGAGCAAAAATAATAATCCCCTCCTAAGTCAAATTAACCTCTCTTGTTGTCAGGCAAAAAGTAGTGATGGACCAACCGGGCCCACACATGTAAAGCATCGATACCGCTGATAACCACTTAAGTGGGTGCGAGAGGACAATCACCACCGATTTGCATGTGGGCCAAACATATATATGTTGAATACCCAAAATGCACAACTTTGATGTGCCACATGCCTTAAAAACCGTAAACCATGCACCCACACAGAGCGAGGTTCATATCAAGCGTACTACATATGATGGTCCTCTTCCCCCTTCTTCACCGCATACTATATGCTCATGCCGTAATATATGTACAACCCAAAAGAATCCTCATCGAAGGTGAAATTAATTAACCTCTCCCGATGTAGGTCAAAGGGATGCATGCATGCATCGACGATGGCCTCGTGGTCCCACAGATGGAAGCATCACACGTGAGTGTCCTAGCTAGGATATGCATGTGGCCCAAAAAGGTGTCGTGTGATGTTTGAATAACCAATTTCACAATTTTGATGTGGCACATGCATCGGAAACCAAAAATTCCCGAAACTGAGTGAGGTGTACTTGTTCACGGACGCATACATATAGTATATATGGTAGTCCCCTCCCACCTCTTCGATGCATACTATATACCACCATAACACAAACAAAAAAGATTCTACCTTGCTGGTCAAATTAACCTCACTGCCGACTGTTCGTCAAAGTGATGGATGATGACCTCGCGGGCCCACAGAAAGCGTCACATGCGAGTATCGAGTGTTGTGTAGGACAACCATCGACTGCATGTGGCCAAAACATTTATGTATGAAAGGGTTGTGTAATGTTTTAAATAATGATTTCACGACTCTAATGTGGCACCGGCCTGCCTAACAAAACGGCCAACCCACACGGTGGCTCACACCTTGTAGTGTACTACGAGCCACCCGCCACCCCCAGACGCACACACCCACACACACACCACGAATCCACCACAACTATGATGCATGTTAAATTAATTATCCCGCGGTGAACATACATGTTACCAAAGGAGGGAAGTTTTAATTTTAAAAAAATCATAGAGATCATTAAGACATTTTAGTACATTGATTGATTTTCTACGGGTATAACGTGTAGAAATGAAATTCGAGCTACATGCACACGTGACAGTGCACCTAAATGGATTGCAAAAACACATGTGTTTCACTGGGTGCATGATTACTCCCCATGCAACAAATTTCAAACATTGATAATCTTGATTTTTAAATTCCAGTACATCCAAAACTTATTTGAAGTTCATGAAACTTATCATGCTGTCATATGGACACCAATACAAAGTGGCATTGTACCTTTTTTTGTCAAATTTGAGACCAGTTTTGATGTAATCTTTATCTAATATCAGACGGGAGATTATTAATAATTGGGAACCAATATCCCAAACGGATTATTTATTCAAACCGTGAGCGTTAGACGAACAATGGATACGTGCCATGCTTCAGTTAAGCAATAAAGCGGCAGCATTAATCATCCAAATAGAAAACAATATACATGCCACCGCGCGACCGGTGTGCCTTGCGAGCAGGCGTGATTTGATAGGACACATGCGAGCAGTCCGCCATGCAGGCAGACGGGAGGCGTGCGTGCAGGTGTGTGAATTGACGGAGGCGTGCTCGCTACGCAGTGTCATCGGGAGGCGTGCGAGTAGGTGTGTGAAACTTTGGTAGACATGCCAGCAGTCTGGTGCACAGGCTCACCAGGAGGTGGGCCATCGGTTTGACCGCCGCTCGCCTCTCTCCCACAACTCCCACTACTCCATATTAATGGTGCACCCGAGCGGCCGCACCCCCCATTCTCGCCACACACACAATCCTCTCTCTCCACTTGCATCCTAGACGCCGCTCTTAGTCCTCAAAGACGTCAATGTATGAGGATGCCGCCGAAGCGACCCATCGAAGGGAGTGGCGACGCCCGGGCTGCTAAAGCATCGGAGCACGGCGTGGAGATTGAGACAGAGGTTGCCGTCACTACCGGTGAGTTGTCGCTGCACCCTAACATCGTCGACGGTGTCGAGCTTCCACAGCCGGAGGCCGAGTTCCACACCAACTCCGACGACCACTCCGGCGACGACTCCGACGACGACGGACAGCTGGTTAGTGATCTATACCCATTTATGCGTCAAATAGATCATAGGGTTTCTCTAGTTACTCCTGCCCTCCCCTTTTTGGAATAGAAATCCTATGGTTATCTTATCCCAATCCATGAAATCTGAGTAAGTTTGATTTGATCCGTGTAGTGTATTGATTGTTTGAATGGTACAGGTGATAAGTGATTAGTTGTTTCATTTGTGCAAATGATTTCTGCTAGTAATCCGACTAAGGTTAGTGTTCATGCTAATAATTCCTAGCCAGGGCTTGATAATTGATTTTGAATGACCTACATATGTTTGTGCCATTATTTTCTTCAAGATTGGTTTGTACATAGATGAGTGTGCTTAAAAATCAAACCATAATCTCTGGATATGTATAAATAAATAGCCATAAATTCCTAATCCTACTTCATGGCATGTAATCATTGATTTGATGCCAAATTTGTTTTACTATTTGTATTGGTGCTGTCTGACAACGTGGACAACGAGGATGAAGATGGCCAGAGGAGGTACAAGAGGCAAATCCTGAGGGAGCTTTATGCGGGAATGCATAACAGGCGTATTAGGACCTAGAACGATGGCTATCGATGCCCATTTTGCAACCACAAGCTTCATGACGTGTATCTAAGTGTTCTAGCGCATGCAAGAGGACGGGCCGTTGGCTCCTTCAAGCAGAAGTATTCTTGCAAGGTGGCGCACGGCGCGTACGCCGAGTACCTAGAGTAGCTTCAGGATCATGCCGGCATGTGAGATTAGATGTGGGATGGATCGAACTATGTACGCTTGAGTATGCTTAATGACGGTTGAACTATGTACTTATGGTTGAACTATGCTTATGTACGTGTACGCTTATTATCTTTGTCTGAGTATGTTAAATATTTTGTCAAAATTTGGTAAAAAATACAAAGGGGGACCAATAAACCAGGACAGAGGTAGTATGTCAATCACACACGGTTCCCAAAATTGGAACCGTGTGCAATGACTTTCATTTTGCATGACGCGTTAATCACACACTGTTCGCTCTAGGAACCGTCGCCCCCAAAATTCTTTGTGGGACAGAAAACCCTCACCACCCAATTCAAAAAAGAAAAAAGAAAACCCTCACCATCCCCACATCACAAAAACCCTGACGTCGCCAGCCACCCCCTCAGCCCCTCTGGTACATTCCCCATTCACACCTTCACAAGCTCCTCCGCGTCTATGCCATGGCACCGCCTATCGCGGCGGTAAACACTTAGCTCAATGCCTGCTCAACGCTGCCCGCGGTCGACTCCGCTCGGTTGGGGAATCTGCTATACTCAGGGTTCTTTCTCATGGATGACATGGTAACTAATTTAACAAGATATTATCTCATCTCTTATCCCAGTTCATCTGTCTCCTTTAATCACCTGACGGAAATCGCCGTGAATACATTTTTATTGGAGCTGATTTGAGGGTTTTCTTTCATTCATAGAATGTATAGTGCACTGACACTTGAAGACTTTGTGACCGCCACCAGAGATTCATTCTCACCGTACCAGATAACTTGAGGACGCGCGCGGTATGTTCAATCTCACCCTAAATCGGTTGGCATGGCCTACTTTTCTGAATATATTCTAAATATTGCTATATTTGGATAAAAGGTGCCACATGCACCATATACGTCAAAGGGGATTTTCCCCCTCTTCTTTCTATATTAGGCAAATTAATGATGTATTGTTCTTTTGAGTACTCTCATATTTCCATGACATCATGTTTACCCTATCTGTTTAATTATAGATTTTTGTCCTTCAATTTCAACTGCTGTATAGTTCTTTCAATTTGGGCCCATATTTGCATGTTACCATATTTTATTTAACAATCCTATCATTTTCTGCAGAACATCCCTTGCTATGCAACATATTATGTAGTGCACAATTTTTCCCTTTACATAGATCAAGGCTCCATGGATGTCATACTGCACACAAACCATGGACTTACAATCGTTGCTACTGTAAGACTTGATGAACATGGTGACTCCTATTTTGGCACTGGATTTTGGAATGAAATTGCAAAGTTTTATGTACTGAAAGCTGGCACTAAAATTGTACTACACATAAAAGGGCCTGGTCATGAGATATATGCTAAATTCCCCAACAAAATCATCCGTCCAGACTTTGTTCGAAGTAAGTTTTCTTTTCAACTATCTGCATGTTGACTTACCCAGCAGTCAAATGAATTGTGTAGTATTTAAGCAACCAATTGTTATTCCCTTTTCTTACTATATTCCTACCTAATAACTTCTAGTTACCAATACACTTTTCTATTGCCCTGTTTTAACTAAATATTCCATGTACTCCCATTTCTATCAAAAAGTGCTGCTGACAAGGAGACTCCAGAGGTGGAGAACAGGGCTGCCAACAAGCGGAGGCAGGGCGATCTAGAACCGCAAGCAACCCCAGCAGGCCTAGACTTCATCAGCAGCCTCCCCGATGATCTGTTGAGAGTGATCATCTCCCTCCTCCGAATCAAATATGGGGCGCAGATAACCGTCCTTTCCCGGCGGTGGAGCTTCCTATGGAACTCTAGCCTTGTCGACCTCATGGACACCCACGAGCTCTGCCATGGCTATCGCAAAAGCTTGGATGCGTTCTCCAAGATCCTCGGCAGTCACCTTGGCCCAACCAAAGGCCTTAGAATGGGCAAGTTCCGTTCCAATGGCAAGGACCGAGCCAAGCTTGATGACTGGTTCCGATCCCCTGCCCTAGATTAGCTCGAGGAGCTCACTTTTGATGGTGGGCATATGCGGTCGCTGCCAACATCCACACTCCGCCTCGCGCCCACGCTGCGCGTCGCCAAGTTCAGGAACTACAACCCCCTTAATGACGCACCCGCTCTTATTCTACGACGACTGAAGCACCTCGAGCTCGTTACCGTCTGCCTCTCAAATGGTGACATGGAGCGCCTGCTCCATGGCTGTACTGCACTCGAGTACCTTCGTCTTTAGGCGATCAATGGGTTGAGTACCTTCCACATCACCTCCATAATTCTCCGGGCTATTTATGTGTGTTGCTGGTGTGACAGGAAGACATCACAAGATGTGTACCACGGTATGGTCATTGAGGACACACCTGTACTTGAGAGATTACTTGTAGTTGATCAAGAAGGTCCAACAAGAATCAATGTCATTTCTGCGCCAAAATTGACAGTGGTGGGCTACTCGTTTCACAAATACTCCAAACTTGTTATTGGATCCACGCCCGTTCAGGCACAACAACCGCCTTCTACCTCTCCTACAAATTAACATTATTTCTAATTTTGAAGATGTTTGTTCTTCTGTCATTCAGAAAATGATTCCGACAAGTTTGACCCTGAAACTGCGCACAGTGAAGGTCTTGGCACTAGAATCTATCGGCCCAACCTGGAGCAAGTTGTCAGTTTCCTGAGATTCTTTCCATGCCTGGAGAAGCTATATATCGAGGTGATGTTCCTATCCTATTAAATGTTAACCATAAGGGAGTTCAATTTGTGACACATTTTCCCAAGTTTACAATGACAATTGTAAGTGCATCTAGTGCCCCTTAGTGATTTTGGTGTATTGAAGACTTATAGGTTAAGGGACTGATGCGTTTGTGAGTGTACACAGGTATATAAGTCTATGAGGAGTTTGATATTTACAGAGAAAGTTGACCCCTAAAAATGAAGTTCTTCGACTGAATACTTTGGATTTCTGAAGACTTTCTGAAGACTTACTGAAGACTTTGAAAGTGAAGAAATTGGTGTAACCTTGAAGACTTGGTATTCGTTCGAGGAACATGAAGCATGAAGACTTTTGTTTTTATATTTTCATTTTCTCTTTCTTGAGTCATAGGAAACACCGTACTATTAAAGGGGGTCGAGGAAATACTAAGGAAATTTTTTCCATGTGATGCTCAACTCAAAATCCTACACGTACCAATCCCTTCGAGTGAAGCCATTGGAAATCTCATATAGTTCAGTCATATTCTTCAGTGACAGAGACGATGTTCTTCTGATCTCTCAGGAATTTGTTCTGGCTAAGGAGTTAGGAATTCACCAGTGTGAATTGCCTACACAGTGAGGAACATGATAGCCCCGAGTATTTTGATAGTCAAAATTCCGACCGTTGTTGTGCTACGTGCCAGCTGTCCCAAAATATCCACCCACCTAACGGTCATATCAGACAAGGGCATTTATGTCTTATCATGTCGGGCTGCTCCCTAGGCTATAAATAGGCGCCCCCTTCAACCACTAGCCGGTTGGCTACTCCGAGAGAAACTGACACTTGTCATTTGAGAGCAACCCATCCTCCGAGGACTTTGAGCGAAAATCATCAAGTGAGGAAATCCCAAACCCAAACCTACAAAACCCCAAGTGATTGAGCATCACTGAAGAGATTGATCCTGCATGGATCCGACACTTGTTTCCTTTGAAGATTGTGCTTCTTCTAGACGGTTAGGCGTCAAGGTCTAGAGCATCCAAGAGGAATTGTGGATCGCCGAGTGACCAAGTTTGTGAAGGTTTGGAAGTCACCTGAAGACTTCCACGAGTGATTGGGCAAGGTCTGTGTGACCTTAGCTCAAGGAGAATACGGTGAGGACTGTGTGTCCGGGACTGGGTGTCCTCGAGTTTAAATACTCAGCCGCTCCAACAAGATGTACAACTGAGACAGCAGTTGGAACTGGTCTACCAAATCATTGTCTTCACTGAGCTAACTGGTTGTATTTCCTCAACTCTTTCATTTCCTCATGTATGTTGTTGTGTGCCTGTTCATATCAGTTTGAGGACTTTTGACTGAAGACTTTCTCAATTTCCTCAGTTCAATTTCTTCAGTCTGTCTGTCTTCATCTTGTATTATCCTATGTTTACGTTTTCTGTACTCTGTGCTTGTCTTCATTTCATCATGATGATTGTTCTTGTGTTATGTTATATTCCTTTCTGAGTACTTATTCCGCTGCAAGTAGTTCTTCATTTAGGAATTTCCTCACCACCAAATTCCTCAGTGAAGAATTCATAAAAATCGCCTATTCACCCCCCTCTAGTCGATATAACGCACTTTCAATTGGTATCAGAGCAAGGTACTCCCTTGTTCTATGTGATTTTGGTTTAACCGCCTGGAGTTTTAGTTATGTCGACCGCAGGTATGATCAAGGTCTCTGCTGGGTGTCCTACCTTCGATGGAACGGACTACCCCTACTGTAAGAACAAGATGCGGATGCATCTTGAGGCAATTGACAACGATCTCTGGTACGTTGTGGAAAATGGTGTTCCCTCTATCACACCATCTCTGAACGCTACTGATGTGAAGAGATTCAAGCAACTCGATTCTCAAGCGAAGAATATCATATGTGGTCATCTGAGCAAAGGACAGTATGGTAGAGTGAGTGCTTTGGAATCTGCCTAGCTCATCTGGGATAGGCTGTCCAAAGTAAATGAAGGAGTCTCAACTCAACGCGACTCTCGTGTTTACGTTCTTCGCAATCTCTTCAACCGCTTCAAAAGACTCGACAATGAAAATGTCCAGCAAACCTTCGATCGCCTCACTGACATCTCAAATGAGCTTCAAGCGCTTGGCGCCACTCACATCACCGACCATGAGGTGGTGAAGAAATTGCTGAGATTGCTAGATTCTTCATTTGATACTCTGGCACTGATGATTCAAGAGCATGCTGACTACAAGTCACTTGATCCCGTTGATATCCTCGAGAGGCTAAACACTCATGAGTTCCAGCTTGCTGAGAAGAGAGATTTATATGGTTCGAGCTATGGCAAACCACGTGCTTTGAAGGCCAAGGCAGTTTCTGAGTCTGAGGAAGAAGACTCTACCAACAGCCTTGGTGATCCTGAAGAACTGAGCCAGGAACTAGCACTGCTCGGGAAAAAATTTCAGAAGTTCTCAAGACATGGTCACTTTGGAAAATCCTCAAGAAGCAATGATTCCTCATCCAGTGACAACAAGAAAAGGCTGTGCCATAAATGCAAGAAACCTAGTCACTACATTCAAGATTGTCCTCAGTGGGACAAGGAATTGAAGAAGAAAAAATACAAGGATTATAGTTCTGATGATGCCAAAAAGAAGAAGAAATCTTCAAAGTCTTCATCATCAAAATCCTCAAAGTCTTCATCTCACAAGAAGAGCAGCTCCAAGAAGGCTCGGGCATTCATTGGCAAGGAAATGGACTCTGAGGCTGAATCTGAGGATCATGAGGAAGAGGAGGCATCCGAGGAGTCCGAGTCTGGTGTGGCAAGCCTGGCTCTTGCTACCGTGTTCGTCAGCAAGTCTATCTTCAACTCTGAAGAAAATGGCAACACCAACAATGCTGATGAAGGCAATGATGACTATGCTCCCACCTATTGCTTCATGGCAAAGGGTGCCAAGGTAACTAAATACGCCTCCTCTGACTCTAGTGAGGATGAATCTGATGAAAATCTCAAGCCCATCTACTCTAAACTTGCTAAAATTGCAGTGAAACAACAAAAGGCTATTGAAAAGCTTCAAAACATGTTAGACAAAAGTGATGATATGTTGGGTGAAGAAATGGATCGCATAAAAAACTTAACTGATAATCTTCAGAGTTCAGTCTAAGTTTGACAATCTTCAAAGTCATCATAACACTGTCTTATCTGATCATGAGAAGCTTTCTTATGAGTTTCTTCAAAGAAAGCAAGATCTTGAGAAGCTAAGAGTGAGTCATGAAGATCTTCAGAAGGAGCGTGATTCATTACTTGCTCAACATATCAGCGCTACCTAGGAAGAATTTGTTCCTCCATGTCTGAAGTGCATTGAACGTGAAATTGCTAATTCTTCACCTGAATGTTCAAATGCTTCTAATGCTACAAATTCTTCTTATGTCTCTGCTATCACTAATTCCTCATCTAAGGACAATGCAAGTATCACTGATGATGCAAGGCTGAAGGAATTGTACATGACACGCATGTACAAAAGCCTCAAAGGGCATCAGACTCTTTGTGATGTGCTCAAAAAGCAGATCCTCAATAGAAACCCTAGGAAAGAGGGTATTGCCTTTGAGAGGAAACTCAATGCCGATGGAACATATTGGAAACTTGAGCAGTACCCCAAAACCTCATGGGTTGCTGCAAAGGGACCTCCAGTTGATCCATCCAATCTATCTGGCTTTACATGTGAATCTTCTCATTCGTCTGATGAGACATTTGACTCTAACTATGAACTGTTCAAAAATCAGAATGGTGAAGTATTTGCTAGATATGTTGGGACTAACTGCAGGAAGGTTCTCCTATGAAGAAAATCTGGGTTCCCAAAAGTTGCCTTGAAAGTCTTCAGGTGAATGTCCTCATGACACCACCTGTGAAGAAAAGGAACTCCAGATCAAATTCTTCATATGAACCAAATTCTTCATATGGATCCAAGTCCTCATACGGACCAAATTCCTCACGTGGATCAAATTCCTCAAAAGGATCAAAGTCCTCATATGATCATCATCGTGCTAACCCTTCTGTTCGTAGGGTAGAGCTAAAGGCTATAAATATGTGCATTATTCTTCAAATCATTATGTTCATAAGTCCTCGAAGAATTTCTCTGCTTATTCATATGCTTACCCTAACCCCTCCTATGTGAAACAAAGTGGACTGGCGTCTATGCCACCTTTCTCATATGGTGCTCGCAGAGTGATGAATTCTTTGCCACCCCTCAAGATGTGGGTGGTGAAAAAAAGAACTAATCTCTTATGCAGGATCAGGTCTCCAGTCGTGCTCAAAATGACTAAAGAATTTGCTGGAGACCTGAACAATGCCTGAAAGGACGTAGGCTAATCATGAAGAAATGAGTTGTCATTTCTCACGTCCTCATACTGAATTATCTGTGCTATTTCTTGATGAAATTGAACTGATGATACTGATATCATATTCTTCACTGATGAAGTATATGAGTTTGTAAGCTGCACTAATTCATCTGTAGCATGATCAACCCAAAGCAAATGAGTGGGTCCTCAATAGTGGATGTACAAATCACATGACTGGTGACAAGAATCTATTGATGGATGCTCCCTTATCACCGTCACATCTGAAGCACAACATCTTTGCTGACAAAGGCAAAAGTCAGGTATTGGGTCTAGGTAAGGTTGCGATCTCAAAGGATCGACACATGGACAAAGTCATGCTTGTCGAGTCCTTAGGATACAACCTCATGTCTGTCTCAATGCTTTGTGATCTTGATATGGTTGTTGTCTTTGGAAGATATCGTTGTGTTGTGATCATGGAAGCTGACCATTCCAAAGTCTTCGAAGGCTTTAGGAGAGGAGATCTGTATATTGTTGATTTCTCTACAGGACCACAACCTGCCGTGTGCTTACTTGCGAAAGCTTCAGAAGGCTGGCTATGGCATCGACGACTTGGTCATGATGGCATGAGGAATCTGCACACGCTTACAAAGAAGAAGCATGTCATTGGCATTGAGAATGTCAAATTCCTCAAGGATCACGTATGCGGAGCTTGTGAAACTGGAAAGATGACAAAGGCCAAGCATCCAGCAAAGACTATCATCACTACCACTCGACCATTTGAATTGCTTCACATGGATCTCTTTGGTCCTACTCATTATTCTGCTATGACGAATGATGCATCTTTATATGGCTTTGTTATTGTTGATGATTATTGTTGTTACACATGGGTACATATTGTCACTTACAAACATGAAGTGCAGGAAGTCTTCAAATGATTTTCCTCGAGGGCTTCAACCAACTTTGGTGTGAAGCTCAAACACATCAGGAGTGACAATGGGACTGAGTTCAAGAATTCCGGTCTTGTTGGCTATCTTGATGAACTTGGTATTACTCATGAGTTATCTGCTCCTTATACTCCTCAGCAGAATGGCGTCGTGGAGCGCAAGAACAGAACCCTCGCTGAAATGGCTCGCACTATGCTTGATGAATACAAGACACCTCGTTGGTTCTGGATTGATGCAATTGATACTGCTTGCCACATCATCAACAGAGTATATCTTCATAAATTCTTCAAGAAGACTGCCTATGAACTCCTCATTGACAAGAAACCCAATGTAAGTTACTTCAAAGTCTTCGGTGCTAAATGTTGGATTAGAGATCCACATCACAATTCTAAATTTGCACCGAGAGCACATTAGGGTTTCATGCTTGGTTACGGAAAGGACTCACACACCTACAGAGTCTTCAAAAGTGTTCTTCACAAGATTGTTGAAACTATAGATGTGCGGTTCGATGAAACTAATGGCTCGCAAGAGAGCACCTACCTTCTATGATAGATGAACCAGCACCTGAGGATTCTATCAAGTTCAAGGCCACTAAGGATGTCATTCCTACTGAAGAATCTGCTGAAGAATTCATTCCAGAACATGATGAACGTCGTACTAGCGCACCTGAAGAAAATGGTGCTGAGGAAAATGCTCCTGAAGAAAACGCGGATCAAATTCCTCGAAGACAACCCTCTCATCCTTGTATTGCAAATGAAGTACAAGTCGAGAAGATCATAGATGACATTCGTCCACCAGGTCCTCTCACACGCTCAAAAGCTTCACATCTATCTAACTTTTGTGGGCACTTTGCTTTTGTCTCTATCACAGAGCCCACTAAGGTAGATGAAGCATTTCTGGAGCCTGAGTGGATTCAAGCTATGCAAGAAGAATTACATCAGTTCGAGCTCAACAACGTCTAGGAACTGGTCAGACGTCCAGATCCTCGCAAGCACAACATCATTGGCACAAAATGGATCTACCGCAACAAGCAAGATGAAAATGGCCTTATGGTGAGAAATAAGGCACGGCTTGTAGCTCAAGGGTACACACAGGTTGAGGGTATTGATTTCGATGAAACTTTTGCACTTGTTGCTAGACTTGAGGCTATTCGCATACTACTTGCTTATGCTAACCATCATAATACCACTTTATATCAAATGGATGTGAAAAGTGCATTCCTCAATGGTAAGCTTGAGGAAGAAGTATATGTTGCTCAACCCCTAGGTTTTGAAGATCCAAAGAATCCCGACAAAGTCTTCAGACTCAACAAGAACCTGTATGGCCTCAAGCAAGCCCTCGGGCGTGGTATGACACTTTGAAGGAATTCTTCATGAAGAAAGGCTTCAAACCCGGTTCACTCGACCAAACTCTTTTCACTAAGTCTTATGATGATGAATTGTTTGTGTGCCAAATATATGTTGATGATATTGTCTTTGGCTGTACTGACCAACGCTATAGTGATGAATTTTCCTATATGATGAGTGAAGAATATCAAATGTCTATAATGGGAGAGTTGAAATTCTTTTTAGGTCTTCAAATTCGTCAATAGCACAATGGTATATTCATATTGCAGGAGAAATACCTCAAGGATGTATTGAGGAAATTCGGCATGCAAGATTGCAAAGGGGTCAAAATTCCAATGCCCACAAATGGCCATCTATGCACTGATGAAAATGGTAAAGACTTCGATCAAAAGGTATACCACTCCATGATTGGCTCTTTATTGTACCTATGTGCATCTAGGCTAGATATTATGCTTAGTGTTTGCATGTGTGCCCGATTTCAAGCTACACCGAAGGAATCACACCATAAGGCTGTGAAGCATATTCTTCGATACTTAGCTCACACACCAACACTTGGATTATGGTATCCCAAGGGCTCTTCATTCGATCTCATTGGATATTCAGACTTTGACTATGCTGGCGATTGCGTGGACCGCAAGTCAACATCAGGCACATTGTCGGTGTCAAAACCGACGGATCTCGGGTAGGGGGTCCCAAGCAGTGCGTCTTAGGATCAATGGTAATAGGAGGCAAGGGACACGATGTTTTACCCAGGTTCGGGCCCTCTCGATGGAGGTAAAACCCTACGTCCTGCTTGATTAATATTGATGATATGGGTAGTACAAGAGTAGATCTACCACGAGATCGTAGAGGCTAAACCCTAAAAGCTAGCCTATGGTATGATTGTTGTTGTATATCTCTATCGACTAGCCTGGCCCCAGTTTATATAAGGCACCAGAGGCCTAGGATAACAAGAGTCCTAGCCAAATACGCCGGTGGGGGAGGAGTCCTTGTGTTGATCGCCAAGTCTTGTTGATTCTTCCTTGTATGCGGCAGCTGTCCGGACTGGCCCATGAGTATACGGCCATGGGGGTCCTCGGCCCAGTCCAACAGATCGGGAGACGACGCGTTGAGTACCCCCTAGTCCAGGACACTGTCACACGTGTCATTTCCTCGGACGATCTTTGGTCTGTTGGTTCTCGAAGAAACAGAACTGTGTATCACTCTCCACTACAGAAGCTGAGTACATTGCTGCTGGATCGTGTTGTGCTCAATTACTTTGGATGAAGCAAACACTCAAGGACTATGGCATCAACGTGAAGAATGTGGCTCTCTACTGCGACATTGAGAGTGCTATCAAAATTGCTCATAACCTAGTCCAGTACTTGAAGACAAAGCACATCCAGATTCGTCATCATTTTCTTCGTGATCATGTGTTGAAGGGCGATATCTCCATCGACCATGATAGCACTTAAGACCAGCTGGCCGATATCTTCACTAAGCCCTTGGATGAGAAGAGATTTAGCAAGTTGCGGTGTGAGCTAAATATCTTAGAATCTTCGAATGTTCTCTGAAATGGACACACATCCTAACATTTATGCTAACTTGATGACTTAGATGCGCAACACACAAAGTAACGTTTTTCTTCAATCAATGAAGACTAACCCTCTAAGTGTGAAGAAATTAATGAAGAAATTGACTATCAGAGCCCTACGACAATTGTACGTGGTGTCTGAAGCCAACTTTCTTATACAGTGGGTTACGCCACCACAAATGTTGAAAATCTTCAATTTGAGTTTTTCCTCAGTTTTTGAAATTCCTTAGTTTTTCAAATTCTTCAACTTGCAATGTCTTCACTATTTCCATAGTTTGTCTTCATTTGAATATATACATATATGAGTTTTATGTCCTCTACAGCATTCACTTATTGCTAATTCTTCAAGTTGACTGTTTCCACTAAGTGAATGTGATCGGACCCTTACCCCTCTATGCTAAACTCAATCTAATCTTTTCACAAATTCTTCATATGCGTTCTGATTTGAAACTCGTTCAAAAACTTCACTGTGTCCTTGACAGCTGAAGAAATTGCGAACGGTAACTTAAAACTTATCTTATCTGAATTTTCGGCTTTGCTGCTCAAACCGTTCTGCTTCTCACGACAAATACTTATCTATTCACCCACGATCCTACACGATCGCCACCTCACAGTACGTGGGTGACACATGTCATGTGAATGGGAAAAGCTAGGGGAATGTTCGTCCGAAATCCTCGGGCGCACAGTTTTTTCACTACCGCTATAAATACCCCTGTCTTCTCCTCACTTCACATTTACTCCGCTCGACCTCTCTCCCGCTCGATCTTCCCAAACCCTAGCGCCGCCGCTACTTCATCATCGCCGGTGAGGAAGAGCTTCACTACCTCGACCTCGTCGCTGTCGTACTCGTGCCGGTTGCAGATTTCTTCACTCCGCCGCCGCCGTAGCTGTCTTCCTCTACCAAGTTCGGGCGTGGAAGATCTGAACGGATGAACTTCATCTCAACGCTTCCCAGTTCGTTGTGTTCTTCACTTTGGGTAATTAAAAGTTGCTTTTATTGCCCTCTTTGATTCATGTGTTTTCCTAAAAATCTTCAAAGGTGTTTATTCTTCAAATCTTCACACACTAAAACACCTCACATGTTATGTGTTCTTGATTTGTTTGTCTAAGCAATGATTTTCTTCAAGATTCCTCAATTGTGTGGATTTTCAAATCTGTACAACTCTGGAACCTAAGACAAAGAACGCTTGGTGAAATTCCTCAAGACTCATCTGGTCAAATTCCTCAAAGTCTATTATTTTTGAAAAACCTTCTGAAAACGCATATGACCTCTCCAAATTCCTCGCAACTATACTCTGTTCACAGGTACAAAATGTCCGCTGCTGAATCACTAGGTTCCCATCAACTTAACTCATTTGCAGCGTTCCTCGAAGAAAAACTGCATACCTCTTCAGAAACTTCAGTTGTTCATATTCCTCAGCTGAAGAAAAAGGATGACAAGAAGCCACAGAAGGGAGGAAAAAGGCCTGAGGTCAACACAATATTTGAAATCCCTGAGGATATTTATGCTGGATACTGCACTCCTGATGAGGCCAAGTTTGGCAAGGAGGACAAGAATCAACGCAAGGTGCACATACAACGAATTGAGAGGAGATGGGCATGAGAATGGAGGGAGTACAGATACGTTACTCCCAAGTGCATGAAGAAATTCGCGCTAAACCCTCCATGCTCAAGACCTCCATTGAGACCTGGCCAACTAGCGGATCCCACCAGCCTCAAGCACGGTGAGGATTATGCTACTGAATGGGCTAGGCGCCAGGCCAAACTAGCCAAGCAAGCAAAAGAAGCAGTGAGGAAATTCAATGAAGATTCTGCTGCTGCTGCTAACACTATTGAGGCCTCTGGTAGTAAGCCTAGGAAGGCTATGCCAAAGAAGCCTGCCCACAAGTCCAGTGCTTCTCCTTCAATGCCCTCACGGCCAAGCTCCTCAGCAATGCCCTCACAACCAGCATCTTCAAATCCCTCACGGCCAATTCCTCAGTCTGCTCCTCCTCCTTCGACAAAGTATTCAATTGCTCCTACAAAATCTTTGGCACCTGTGCATCTTGCCATGTGCCAAAGGACTCAAGGCTTCTCTATTGCCTCTGGAGCATATGCAGGTTCCTCATCTGCTTGACCTTCCTCAGCTGGTCCCTCACTACTGAAGAAAAAGGCAACGGTTGGACGAGGTCTTCGACCAAGTCCTCACAAGAAGCAAGTTGCTTTCCAGGTGCCCTCTGATGATGATGAGGCGGATGATGAGGAACTTGCCGAAATCTGCCTCATCATCAGAGACAGGCAAGCCAGGACCGCTAGAGCCAAAGGCAGCAATGTGCCACTACTTCTGGATCCCAAGCTGATCCTCTATTTCATTGACTTATTGCACAAGGACCCCGCTACACCTTTGCCGGAGATGAACCTCACTCCTGGTCAAAGTCATGTCCTCACTCACTTCATTGAGGAAGAAAAGTGGAAATATGAAGAAGGAAGAAGACTGAAGAAAGCGCAATACAAGAAACAGTGCTTCCTCAAGGACAATGTCCTCACTCTTACCCCTGAACAACTCATTGATGTACAAGCTAAAATCAAGCAACTGAGTGATGATTTCAATCGGTATCATGCTGATTGGAAGGGAGCAAAGGCTCGGTTCGTCAATTTGACGAAGACTTTCACTTCAACTGCCTCTGCACCGGTGCATGTTGAAATTCCTCAAGCTGAAGAATCTGCCCAGCCCACTGAAGAACATGCCAGCACCGCTGATGTCAGTATGGCTGCTGAAGAAAATGAAAGTACCAGGGCTGATGACTCCATTCCAGCCGCTGAAGATATTGCCAGGGCACCCACTAGTGGTGCGCTTGAAGAAAGTGAACAAGTCAGGGCAACTACAACAGTTGTGCCTGAAGAAAATGCACCTCCTACGGCTACACCAACTCCGATCCTTCCATCTGCATTAGATGTGAAGAAGACCAAGGCTACAAAGCATGCATCGATGAAAAAGAGGAAGGCATCAACCTCTTCAAATTCTTCAGCTCAGAAGAAGATGAAGACTCTGATCAGTTCAATTGACAATCCAATTGATGCCTTTCCTGTCTCTTCAATGCCACCAAAGGACCTTGTTACTTTTGGTGAAGAATATGTGATTCCTGATGAATCAGGTGAAGAAACTCCTTCTGCTGCTTCGATAGAGCAGTTGGACAAAGAAATTGAAGTGGATGAGATCCCTTCAACCCCAGTCATTTCCTCACCTATGCCTCAGTTTACTGCTGAAGAGGCAGGTGTTGAAGAAATTGAAGAAGAGGATGTGGACATTGGCTGTACCACTCCTGTGCTAGATGATGAATATTGGGACAGTCAGCATCCCAACTCTCCAATGTTCACTCCCCTTCAAGCTATTCCTTAGTCCCTTGCCGCCACTGAAGTGCAAATGGGTTCTGAAGAACCTCATGCAACCCCAAATGTTCATGAAGAAATTCCAGCCACTAGTGCCGAAGAAATTGTCAATGAAGAATTGACAACCTAGGCCGAAGCTGCTGAAGAGCCTGAAATTCCTCAGCCTAAGGAACCTGAGATTGCGATCCCTGAGGTGGTAATGCAACTGACTGATACTCCTCAACCCAAGCCAAAGGATCCCTTCTCTAAGAAGCAAAAATTCATGGCTGATGATTTCTTCGGTGAGCACATATTCTTCACGGATTTCAACCCCTATGACAATGCTTGTCTTAGAAGGAACCGTTTTTGGACTGCTAGCCAGGCCAACTTCTATTCCTAAGTGCTCTACAACAAAGACAAAGTCTTCAATCATGAGCATATTCCTCATGTGGACATGGAATCCATGCCTTGCTTCTCTCAAGTCCTCAGCAAGATTCATGACGCTGGCTTGCTTAATTTCTGCTCAGACATAGTTGATTGGAATGAAGAGCTTATTCTTTAGTTCTATGCAACTTTGCATATCACAGGCGATGCTGCTGACGTCAACTCGTGGGTGTTGGACTGGATGACTGAAAACACTCATTACAAGGCACCAGCCATTGAATTGCTTCGGGCCTTACCAATCAGTCCTCCACCTGACGGCGCTTGCTATCTATATGATGAACCTGAACTTACTGATCACTATATGCAAGTGCTCATGAAGCCGCTGAAGTCAGGACAAGCTCCAAGGACCAAATTCCTCGTGAAGGAATTGCTCTATGTGCCCAGAACCATCTACCGCATTCTGACGAAGACCATGAGTCCCATCAAAGGCCATGACTCATCTGATGAAGAAATTATCGGAATGATGAAGAATATGCTTTTCAATATCATGCATGGCATCCCCATAAATTATCACGATTTCTTCATGAGGACTCTGGCGAATGTTGCACTTTCACCATTTGAGCTGAAGCCTTACGCGCCGTGGATCATGAGATTCCTCAGAACAAGGTCTTCACTCAACTACAAGGCAGATTTTCAGAATCACCTCAGCTACTTGCCCCCTATTGAAGTCCTCAAGCGGACAATTTCCTCATCCGATGAGAAGGGCAAGTCACCAGCTATGATCGATGAAGGCACTCGTCCATTGGATGGTCAGTTCCGCAAAGCTGCATCCTACTCCACCAATGATGACTCTGCCACACATGATTCTGCTTCTGATGCTCCAAAGTCAAGTCCTCAAGCTACTGCTCCTTGTGTGATGACTGACCGTGAACTGGTTATAAGTCTTCACCAGAAGGTCGATCGAAATCACAAGTGGGTTAAGCGTCAGTTTGGTTCTATTCCTCACAACATGACTTCCACACATAATGCAGTGAAGAAAAACCACTACTACCTCCATGAAGTATTTGATCGCACCTAGGCTATTTTGTCACATCTATATGGTGAAGAAGATATGAAGCAAATGGGATTCAAGGAAGACTTTGACTGGTCTGCTTCTCCTCCGAAGAGATACAAGAAGGTCAAGGTTCCTCCCTTGGTGGCCAGCTCATATTCTTCATCGCGCGACACGGACGAGCATGAAGACTTGGACAACACTGCAGCAGACCCTACAATGACTCAAGACCCTGACAATGCTTGCGCTCCTCCATCATCATGATATTCTTCAGGGGCGTTAGTCCTCAGTTTCGACCCTTTTGGTCATTCGATGACAAAGGGGGAGAAATTTGAGTTAGTCTTCAATCGGGTCTATATATGGGCGTGTTTTTTGCTAAGATACAACTCTCGTTCTTCTGATGACTTTGCTGGATTGAGTTGTAATCTTAAACTCTATGGTGGCTTGATACTTTTGTTGTGTTCTTCTGCATGCTTATTCCTCATTTATGTTAATGCACGCATGCTGAATTACATCAGTCACCATATTTCATCATGTATTTCAAATTCCTCATATTATATGTCAAATGCACAAGATATAGGGGGAGATCTCCATGATTATACTCTTCAAGTGTGCACTGCTTCAAAAGATAATTCCTCACTGTGCACATCTTCGGGGGGAGTTCTTCTATATCTTGCAATCAAATTCCTCAATATCAGTATTTACACTTCATATGTTTATCCCCGTTGAAAACTTAACCTATATTGTCATCAATCACCAAAAAGGGGGAGATTGTAAGTGCATCTAGTGCCCCTTAGTGATTTTGGTGTATTGAAGACTTATAGGTTAAGGGACTGATGCGTTTGTGAGTGTACACAGGTATATAAGTCTATGAGGAGTTTGATATTTACAGAGAAAGTCGACCCCTAAAAATGAAGTTCTTCGACTGAAGACTTTGGATTTCTGAATACTTTCTGAAGAATTACTAAAGACTTTGAAAGTGAAGAAATTGGTGTAACCTTGAAGACTTGGTATTCGTTCGAGGAACATGAAGTGTGAACACATTTGTTTTTATAGTTCCATTTTATCTTTCTTGAGTCACAGGAAACACCGTACTATTAAAGGGGCTTGAGGAAATACTAAGGAAAAATTTCCATGTGATGCTCAACATAAAATCCTACACCTACCAATCCCTTCGAGTGAAGCCATTGGAAATCTCTTACAGTTCAGTCATATTCTTCAGTGACAGAGACGATGTTCTTCTGATCTCTGAGGAATTTGTTCTGACTGAGGAGTTAGGAATTCACCAGTGTGAATTGCCTACACATGAGGAACATGATATCCCTGAGGATTTTGGTAGTCAAAATTCCGACCGTTGCTGTGCTACGCGCCAGCTGTCCCAAACTATCCACCCACCTAACGGTCATATCACACAAGGGCATTTATGTCTTATCATGTCGGGCTGCTCCCTAGGCTATAAATAGCCGCCCCTTCAACCACTAGCTGGTTGGCTGCTCCGAGAGAAACTGACACTTGTCATTTGAGAGCAACCCATCCTCCGAGGACTTTGAGCGAAAATCATCAAGTGAGGAAATCCCAAACCCAAACCTACAAACCCCAAGTGATTGAGCATCACTGAAGAGATTGATCCTGCGGCAGAATGGAGTAGGCTCCAAAAATGCTGAATTTCATTTTGTAACTTCAGATGACAGAGTAATCGGAAGTCATCGTGTCAACCCCATACATGACTTCTCAGTGGCTGATCCCTTTGCAAAAATTGTGAGGTTTCGAAACCAAACTTAGAAGCGATGATATTAGTTTGAACCTCTCTAATATCCATGTTTAGCGGATCAACGCGAGCGTTTGCAGCTTATGAGCTCAATTTCATTTCTAATATCAGTTTGAACCTTGTAATATTCAAATTTGAGCCATATAAATCTGAAATTTGAACGTTGTAACATTTTAAGCTTTTGTGGTACAATCATTCAAATGACATTGTATGAGACTCGTATATTGCTAGCACTTTTTTGACCTTAATATGCAATGGTCTTAGATTTTATTAACCATTCTCGAATCTGTTTACCTTGTCGATCTCCCAGCACACGATCTTTATAGCTAATAAGACTGTGATCTTCGACATTATTGCACACATTTTGGTTTCTTCCATCGTGTGTATTGTAGAGCGCAGAATTAATTATCGCACTTGAGTGTCCATCATCACCCTTCTGTGTAACTTTGACCTCATCACCCACGGGTAAACTTAGGACCGAATTCATTCCACACACTTCGTTTTTACAAAGCTTTTTGCCAATAAACGCCCATGATTTGTCCCTCTTCTAGCCGACGCGTGGCCAAACTAGCCGGGCGGGAAGCTTCCATGGTGAACAACGCGGTAGCGCGAGAATAGGCTCACCGATGATACATTTGGCGCCTCTTTGAGCCCACGTGTGCGGTGCAGTATTGTCAAGCGTGCACTGGAATCCTCCGCTATGAACGCCGTGACAAGAGATGATGATTATAGGCCGGCCGACCCTCATTTATTACAGCGGCCAACCTTTCGATCGTGCCCCACCATTGCAAGAAGCACACCCAGCACGAGAGATTCTTAGAGGGTATCTTGCGCGGCTCCAATGGCGCTCTGAGCGGCTGCTGACGACGAGCAGCAGTGCACCATGCGTGCCGTGGTGGACACCCACAGAAGGTTCATGGACCTCTCGGTGGTGTACACCAATGACCCGGTCTGGGTGGAGCACTCCATCCACATCATGGAGTTGTTGCTTGCCGAGGAGAAGTACAAGGTGGTCGGGTTCGACCTCGAGTGCACCCGCGCTCGTGCCGGGTCTCGTCCCAAGGTCTCTGTTGCCCAGATGTGCGTGAGCCACCACATCCTTGTCTACAACTACTGCCTGACCACAAGGCCTTGCGAGCATTTTGCCAGGTTTATCAGCAGCCCCCACTACATGTTCGCTATGGTGGACATCACCAATGATGTAAAGGCGCTTGAGAATTCGGGCATCGCCTGCCAGAATCTTGTCAACATCCAGGGCCAATACAAGATCTGGGGCAGCAAGGAGCATGAGAAGGACTCACTGGTTCACCTCGAGGAGGCCATCATCGACCCCTACTACAGAGACATGAAGGATTCATGCAACTGTTGGGGATCGTAGCAGAAATTTAAAATTTTCTATGCATAACCAAGATCAATCTATGGAGTCATCTAGCGACGAGAGAGAGGAGTGCATCTACATAACCTTGTAGATCGCGAGCGGAAGCATTCAAGAGAATGGGGTTGATGGAGTCATACTCGTCGTGATCCAAATCAACGATGATCCTAGCGCCAAACGGATGACACCTCCGTGTTCAACACGCGTACGGAGCGGAGACGTCTCCCGCGCCTTGATCCAGCAAGGAGGAGGATCAGGTTGAGGAAGAGGGCTCCAACAGTAGCACGACGGCGTGGTGGTGATGGAGAGGCAGTACTCCGGCAGGGCTTCACCAAGCTCTTACGGAGGAGGAGAGGTGTTGGGGACGGGAGGGGCTGTGCCTTGGATGTGGTGCTGCAGCCCTCCCCTCGCCCCTCTAGACGAGAACTAGAGGGGGGGCAAGGGGAGGGGGCTTGCCCCCCAAGCAAGGGGGAGCCCCCTTTAGGGTTCCCCCCCAACCCTAGGTGCATGGGCCCAAGGGGGGATGCGCCCAGCCCTCCAAGGGCTGGTTCCCTTCCCACTAAGGCCCATGAGGCCCTCCAGGAGAGGTGGCCCCTCCCGGTGGACCCCCGAAACCCCTCCTGTGGCCCCGATACAATACCGGTATGCCCCCGAACTTTTCCGGTGACTGTATGACAACTTCCGATATATAAATCTTCACCTCCAGACCATTCCGGAACTCCTCGTGACGTCCGGGATCTCATCCGGGACTCAGAGCAACATTCGGTAATCACTTACAAGTCTTCCTAATAACCCTAGCGTCACCGAACCTTAAGTGTGTAGACCCTACGTGTTGGGGATATAACTATTTGTGTAAGCCGCCCAGGAGGGGCCGGGTTATACAAAGAGGACTCATCAGAAGAAGCCCAGGATCAAGTATGAAGATGGCGGTTCAATAAAGGGTCTAAGGCCCACAGGCGGCTTAAGGCCCATAATGGTAAACCGTCATAATGATATGACTTGTAACATAAGGTAGACCTAACTAGTCACCGAGCCGGACACTGTCTATGAGCCGGCTGGGACTCTGTAGGCCGCAGGGCATCCACCCGTGTATATAAGGGGACGACCTGCTAGCGGCTTAGGGTAAGAAACAACTCATCAAGAACTGGGCAAAGCCTATCTCGCTCCCTGGTCATCGAAACATCAAGCAATACCAACCCAACTAGACGTAGGCCTTACCTTCATCGTAAGGGGCCGAACTAGTATAAACCTCTCGTGCCTCTTGTCCTAATCAACCCCTTGAAGCTTCCTAGTTGCGATGGCTCCATGATTAAGTCCTTTCACTAGGATATTTGACGTGACAATTCCACGACAGTTGGCACCCACCATGGGGCCAGCGCACGGTGGATTTGAGTTCTTGAAGGGCAACTTCGAAGGGCTCAAGGGATACGCAGTGGGCCGGATGACCAAGAGTCGTCGCGGCAAGATCTACATCGACGAGGAAGGCTGGGGCCCTAACACCGGTTCAATTCAGTACGGGTACCGGGTCCCCTTCGGCGGAATCCACGTCTTCATCGGCCGGATTGGTGAGCCGAGCCTTGAGCCGGACAACTGCACCGACCTCGTCGAGACGGCTCAGCATGCGAGACCCGCCCGAGTTCAACCCGGCATGAAGCGTGTCTTTGTGGGCTACATCCACGGAGAAGAGCTTTCTGAAGGATCTGAAGATGGTGGTGAGACGGCCGTCCTTTCCGACGGTGATTCATCCACCGGTTCAACAGATTCACTATATTAAGTGCAAGACGACATGCTTGGGGGATGTTCCGATGGCTCCAGTATTCCGGACACCTATGAGCCGCCAAACTAGGCAGGAGTCTTCATGGCTGGGACTCAACCCGGCCAAAATTCTATAGCCGCTGCTGCAATAACATCCGAAACAGGAGCAGCCAGGGCAGGAGGCCCTGTGCGCCCGCCGGCTCAGGTGCTGATAGATCTCATGGATAAACTTACGGCCCTGTTAACCGCAACCATCATTTCGGCAAATAAAGATGAGCATGACGCGGAGGTGGCACGGGTACGCGAGGAAATAGCTCAGGCCAAGGAGGCCTTGGCAGACACCAGGTTAGCCACAGAACGGGTGGCTTTGGATGCACGGGCGCAGCAGCTCCTGCCCTAGGCTTTCCAGCTTACGATGAGCCTGAACGTGTCTAATGAGGTGATGAGAAGGAGGCACCAGAAAACTCAATCCCGTTTGCCTCTGATTTACGACCCTCGGAATCTTTTCGCTACACTTGGAGCCGGCCCAAGTAACCCGCCAGATGCAAATCAGTTTATGACAGCCGGAACAGGAGGACCGGTGTCGGTGTCAAAACCGGCGGATCTCGGGTAGGGGGTCTCGAACTGTGCGTCTAGGCGGATGGTAATAGGAGACAAGGGACATGATGTTTTACCCAGGTTCAGGCCCTCTTGATGGAGGTAAAACCCTACGTCCTGCTTGATTGATATTGATGATGTGGGTATTACAAGAGTAGATCTACCACGAGATCAAGGAGGCTAAACCCTAGAAGCTAGCCTATGGTATGATTGTTGTTCTGTCCTACAGACTAAAACCATCCGGTTTATATAGACACCGGAGAGGGCTAGGGTTACACAGAGTCGGTTACAATGGTAGGGATCTACATATCCGTATCGCCAAGCTTGCCTTCCACGCCAAGGAAAGTCCCATCCAGACACGGGACGAAGTCTTCAATCTTGTATCTTCATAGTCTTGGAGTCCGGCCGATGATGATAGTTCGGCTATCCGAACACCCCCTAGTCCAGGACTCCCTCAGTAGCCCCTGAACCAGGCTTCAATGACGACGAGTCCGGCACGCATATTGTCTTCGGCATTGCAAGGCGGGTTCCTCCTCTGAATAATTTATAGAAGATTGTGAACACCAGGATAGTGTTCGGCTCTGCAAAATAAATTCTACATTCCACCATATAGAGAATAATATTAACACAAGTTCAATCTGCTGACGTATTTCGTGGCGTGACGTCACACCACAACCAAGCCTTTACTTGAATCGTTTTTATTATTCCACCTCAGCGAAGTGGTTTCCTTGGCACGTCTTGTTTAAGCAGAGATCGTGTTCCCCTTATCCCGGGATTCTCATCAATACGGATGTGGGTAACCCAACCGCGCCATTGATTGCTGCGCTTGGTAGAAAAGCAAGTTTTATCAGGCCGGTGGGGATGCATAGTTTCGTCCGCCCATATATAAGGGGATAAGGATCCACCTTTTTACCTACGCCTTCTTCCTCCTTTTCTTATCATCTCCGCACACTCGAGCTCCAGCGCCCAAGTCCGCATATCTCACCTCAACCTTCTCCAACTATGTCCGGAGCGGGAGGCAAGTGGATGGCCTCCTCCGTTACGGAGGGGCACATCAAGAAGCTGCGCAGCGCCGGATATCTGTCCAGCGACATCGCGCACCGGCTCCCCGATGAGGGGCAGCCCATCCCCACCCCCAGGCCCCATGAGGGGGTGGTATTCCTTCCCCATTTCCTCCGCGGACTAGGCTTCCCACTTCACCCCTTTGTCCGGGGGCTCATGTTCTACTACGGCCTGGATTTCCATGATCTGGCCCCGAATTTCATCCTCAACATCTCGGTGTTTATCGTCGTGTGCGAGGCTTTCCTCTGCATCCAGCCCCACTTCGGCTTGTGGCTCAAGACCTTCAATGTCAAGCCGAAGGTTGTGAAGGGCAGTCAAGCGGAGTGCGGAGGCGCCATGGTGGGCAAGATACCCAATGTTACTTGGCTTGAGGGCGCCTTCGTGGAAACCATCAAGGGGTGGCAATCGGGGTGGTTCTACATCACCGAGCCGCGTGACCCTAAATGGGCAGCGGCCCCCGAATTCAGATCTGGCATCCCCACACGGCTCACCACTTGGAAAGAGTGTGGCCTGACTTGGGGCGATTCGGAGGAGCTGACCGGACTCCAAGCCTGCATCCAAAAGCTAGTGAACAAGAAGCTCAAGCTTGTCAACATAGTCCAGGTCATGCTCATCCGCCGGATTCTCCCGTGCCAACAATGGGCCTTCAAATTGTGGGAGTTCGATACGGGACACTTGTTTTCCATAGTTTGACTCCATGCGGGATCTAAACTCCCTCTCCTTTGACAGGACTGGCTGAAGAAGGCCGAGCAGACTAACTGTCTGGCCCCTTTGCCAGAACACCCAGCGGACGCCCGTTTAGCGGGGCTGCTGGTTCCGGCACCCCACGTGGTGCCGGAGAAGAAGGCCAAGAAGGAGGCCACGGGCACTCGAAAGAGTTCGCGTTTTCAGGTGTCCGATGACTCCGTGGCGGACTCCTCCCACGAGGACGAGGAGGAGAAGAAGAAGGCCTCTCCCCCAGCGGGGGGAGGGAAGAAAAGGAAGGCTTCCCCAACGAGGGAGGCCGAAGGGTCCAAGAAGGGAAGGACTCTTCCCCCGGACTGTTCCGCCCACGCCGGTGACGACGACAAGGATTGGCCTCCATGGGCCAAGCCCCTAGCGAGATCGTAAGTATGCAGACTCCCGAATGACTTCATGATTTTTCTTTCTGCCACATGGTGTCTTTCTAACGCCGCATACAACCCCGCAGTCCGCCCAAGGACGATCTTCCCGCTTCGTCGAGCGGGTCCTTGGGCACGTCGGATGTGAACAGTACTTCACTTCCAACCGCCTCCTCCCCCCATGACGCTGACGACGCCGAGGTGGGATACCAGAGAAGGACCCACCCGGAGGAGGAGGACCCCGAGGTGCCACAAGGCGACCTCCCGGACTTCATACCGGACTCCGCACCGGAACCTGCAGTGGTTCCAGAGTCCGGCGGGTGGCCCCTTCGCAAGAAGGGCAAGACCGTGACGCCGGATAACTTGCTGGAGGCGCTCAACGGCGCTTCCATCGAGGAGGAACACCGCACTGTCATGAGTGCGGTGATTTAGAAGGTTCAGCTCGCCAAAAGCGGGCTGACCGAAGCCTGCAGCAGCCTTCTATCAGGCTTTGAGGTAAGAATATTAATATGTGTAAAATAGTACTGCATAGATAGTAGCCCCTGATGCTCGGTTCGGTGTTCGGAAAGAAAAGTCGGACTGAGGATCTAAAAAGATATATGCAAGAGTTTTAATAAATATGTCAATATGGGATTGCAGGCTGCGCTGCTGACCTCTGCCGCACTGAATGCGGAGGTCAATGCTTTGAAGCAAAGCCTCGAGCGGTGCGAGAATGAGCTCGGCTGTGCCAAGAAGCAGCTCAAGGACAAGGAAGGTGAGTAACACCTTATTAAAGTTGTACCTTATAGAAAAGGATTTGGTTGCAAGAGAAATGACAAGGATAACGTGGGTACTTCAGGGGCCACGAACGAGGTGGCGACCCTAAAGGAGGCGGTGTCCGCGGCCGAACGTAATGCGGCCGTGGAGCGCGCCGGGCGAGAGAAGCAGGAGGTGCGGGTGGTGGAGGTACAGCAAGAGCTCCAGGCTCTCGTGGAAAAGCATGAGAGTTTGGAGCACGACTCGAAGACTCGAGAGTCTGAGCTTGCCTCGGCTCTTGAGAGCGCCAAAGCCACTAAGGCCGAACCCACAAGGCCCTTCAGGAAATCGAGGCGTTGAAGAAAATAGCGGCGGGTAAGGCATTTTTCATGCAAAGCAAGCATGTGAATGTGAATTACCTGTTACTTACCCGAATTCGGAGCTCTCCAGGAGCGTTCGCAGATCTTCCCCGCAGCGTGTCCGATGCTGCTGCTTTCTATAGGGCCGAGGAGGGGAGCTCGACGGAGAAGGTCTTCTAGTCTCAGCATGCTGAGGCCAGACATCCGGTGCCCCTTAGCGACCAGCTGAAGCAGCTGGTCGAGCTCCACAAGGTGGCCGAACAGGCCATGAAGGGCCTCATAGTTCGGCTCTGGCCCAATGAGGCCATGCCTGGGAGCTACTTCGGCCTGGTGCGGCGGCTGGTGCATGCTTGTCCATGGGTTGAGGTCATCAAGCGATTCGCCTGTATTGAAGGTGCCCGTCGGGCCCTTGCCCGTGCTAAGGTGCACTCGGGCAAGATGGATGCTGAGAAGCTTGTGACGGACGCGCCACTGCCTGGCAAGGAGTATCGCACGCTGGAGATGTATTACAAGAGTGTCCTGAAGGGTGCCCGCACTATTGCGGGTGAGTGCTCCAATAATGTAATATTTGAGTAGACTCGCATTTTGTTATCCTGTGCGCTGAAAAGTTTGTTCATATGCGCTAAGCAACGCTTGTTGATTTAAAATATTACCTTATGTGCGGCTGTTTATCAAATCTGAGAGATGGCAAGTCGTCGGCTTCAGCCCCCATGCCACGAGTGCTGGGGTGTTCGGGACAAATTTGAGCACTCTTGTTCCCATATATGGGTCCATCTAGGGAGGCGCTCAACACAACGAACTAGGCAATCAGACTTATAATGCTTGAACACTCTCACTTAGCCATAGAATTCTATAATTTTAAATTTCGGCGAAGCCCCTAGTGTTCGGAAGGCCGAATTCGGGGCGCTATCCACGCCTGGGCCAGACAAAGCCGGTTCCTCGCTCTAAGCGGCATAAGTCTTTAGGGACTCGAAAAAACCTCTCAAACAGCGACCGGCTCTCGCCTCATCATGACTGTCAGTTTTAGCTTTCTCCGCTGAGGCACTCGCCCAGCTCAACTGGGGCGCAATCGCAGTGGTTCTCCCAGTGCTACCTTAGCCGATAGAACGGAACGTAAGGTACCAAAACATGGGAGCCGGGCAAACCCAAGTATTGACCCAAGACATGATTCGGAGCCGATGCATATAATGCTATAAGTTCGAGGTGCCGCACTTGTGAAAGTGTTCGGACTTATCACACCATAATGTGGGGAACTTAAGCCCCTGGTGTATTTAGCCGTACCAAAGTGTACGGATGCGACATGTCATAAATGAACATATGTATAAGAAAGGAATGCAATTATAAGCAAAAAGGTGCTACATTGTTTATTCAAGAAATACTGCCATGAATGCAGAACGATACAAATAGTGCGATGAGCAAGGGATGGGACTATTAAACATGTCCCCCTCCAGGGGTAGGCTGCGGAATGGTGTATAAAATAGATTTAGTGCTCGTAATGGAGACCACCTGGATATTCGTCGTAGCCTTTCTCCTTCCCTGGCTGTTGCATCGTGAGTTCGGCCGGTCTACTGCCGGACAGGGCCTCTGGTGAACGGAGTCCTATGGGTAAGAAAGAAAAAGAAAAAAAAGGAATGACACACTTGGGAGCCCCTGATGTGGTTAAGCTGCATTCTGGGCCTGTTGTGGTCGTGCCCCTTCCCCTATGCCCATGGTATCTCTAGAGCATAATGATGTACGCGAAGGACCGGTCTTGCAATCTTGCGAGGGCTGGGGTTGGGGCCGCATTGCTACGCATGCTCGGAACGTGCCAGGTGGTCTTGTTGTAGGTTACTCCAGGCGCATTTAGCCGTGTCCGGTCGCTTAACGACCGGACTCGAGAATTGCCTTAAGAGGCTGCATTGTACTTCTGCCGCGAGAGCCGCTGTATGTTCCTCCGTTCGGAGGGAGCGTTCAGTGTTTCCGTTGACCGTGATGACTCCTCGAGGGCCTGGCATCTTGAGCTTGAGGTATGCGTAGTGCGGCACCGCCTTGAACTTTGCAAACACGGTCCGTCCGAGCAGAGCATGATAGCCGCTGCGGAACAGAACTATGTCGAAGATTAACTCCTCGCTTCGGAAGTTATCCGGGGATCCGAAGACCACTTCCAGTGTAACTGAGCCCGTACAATTGGCCTCTACACCTTGTATGACGCCTTTGAAGGTCGTCTTTGTGGGTTTAATCCTTGAGGGGTCTATGCCCATCTTGCGCACTGTGTCCTGATAAAGCAGGTTTAGTCTGTTGCCGCCGTCCATCAAGACTCTGGTTAGGTGAAATCCATCGATGATTAGGTCTAAAACCAATGCGGTGAACCCGCAGTGGCGGATGATGGTGGGGTGGTCCCTTCGATCAAAAGTGATCGGGCAGGAGGACCATGGGTTGAACTTCGGGACGATTGGCTCCATCGTGTATACTACCATATTTGGAGCCTCTGAATCGGATTTGGAGCCTCTGAATCCGGCATTGACTACCGTATCCTCATTATTGTCGCTGTTAATGCGGCGTTTGCTCTTGTTGCGACGTGACCTGCCATTGCGGTCCTTTGTATCCGGACTGCCAGAATTTTTGCTGAGGTTGTTGCTGCGGGCTAGCTAGCTGTCCTCTCCCGCGCAGAAGCGGGTCATGAGTGATGTGAGGGCTGCCATGGATTTCGGCTTTTCCTGTCCCAGGTGCCGGGCAAGCCACTCGTCGCGGATGTTATGTTTGAAGGCCGCGAGGGCCTCCGCATCAGGACTGTCGATGATTTGAGTTTTCTTAGTTAAGAACCATGTCCAGAATTGTCTGGCCGATTCGTCTCGCTGCTGAATTATGTGGCTTAGGTCGTCAGCGTCTGGTGGTCGCACATACGTGCCCTGGAAGTTATCAAGTAATGCGGCTTCCAGGTCCTCCCAACACCGAATTGATTCTGCTGGCAAGCTGTTAAGCCAATGGCGAGCTGGTCCTTTAAGCTTGAGTGGGAGGTATTTGATGGCGTGAAGATCGTCACCGCGGGCCATGTGGATATGAAGGAGATAGTCTTCGATCCAAACCGCGGGGTCTGTTGTGCCATCATAGGATTCAATATTCACGGGTTTAAACCCTTCGGGGATTTGATGATCCATTACTTCATCTGTGAAGCATAGTGGGTGTGCGGCGCCTCTGTATTGGGCTATATCGCGACGGAGCTCCAACGAGCTTTGTCTACTGTGTTCGGCCCGGCCGGACTTACTGTGTCCGGCGCGACGATTGTCATCGCGTATCATGGGGCGCCCACGCGATCCGTAGATTGATCTTGATTGTCTTGCCTTATCCTCCAATATATCTCGCAAGTTCGAAGCGTTCCCCTGTGGCCTTGTGCTTTTCGAGTGATGCCGGGGTACGGTTCTAGTGGAGGGCCTAGAGGCCTCTCTGTCGCGGCCACGAGGTGGCCGGTCAGCCGTATTGTGCTCTGGTGATGCAGGTTTATATGCCTCCTCCTCTAATCGGGGGAGCAACCTGCGTTTGGGGTAGCTTTTGGAGGTGCGTTTGAGCTCATGCTCTTCGGCCGCAAGGACTTCAGTCCATTGGTCGGCTAGCAGATCCTGATCAGCTCTAAGCTGTTGCTGCTTTTTCTTGAGGCTGTTTGCCGTGGCCATAAGCCTGCATTTAAAACGCTTTTGTTCGACGGGATCCTCAGGCACGACAAATTCGTCGTCGTCGAGGCTTGCCTCGTCTCCGGAGGGAGGCATGTAATTATCATCCTCTACCTCTTCGTCTGCCGCTCTCTCATGAGGGCTGGCATCTCCGCCCTCCTGCGCTGAATCTTGCTGGAGGGGGTTGTCTTCGGCACTGTCTGGGGTATTATTATCTCCGGTGCCGGAATCGCCATTCTTGCTGTGGCGGGATTTAGAGCGGCGCCGCTGATGCTGGCGCTTGGGCTGTTTCTTGGAGGGGTCTTCCTCGGCTATTCCTTTACCATTCCCATCCTTTGGGATATCCACCATGTATATGTCGTATGACGAGGTGGCTTTCTAGTGCCCAGTAGGCGCTGGTTCTTGGTCGTCTCCGGCATCGTCGTCCATATCGTCGATGTCTTCGGAGTCGAAGTCTAGCATGTCGGTTAAGTCATCGACAGTGGCTACTAAGTGGGTGGTGGGTGGGTCTTGAATTTCTTTGTCGTCTGCATCCCAACCGTCCTGACCGCAGTCCGGCCAGGGCTCTCCTGATAACAAGAGATACTTTAGCAAACTCAGGATGTCACCGAAAGGTGAGTGCTGAAAGATGTCCGCAGCGGTGAACTCCATGATCGGCACCCAATCGGATTCGATTGGAGGGGGCGCGGGAGGTTCAGAGTCTGGCAAGGAGTCCGGCACCTTGGAGTCACAAGCTTCAGAAGGGACAAAGTTAGTATTCGGCTCTATCCCCATGGAGGTTGCAGCCCCCGAGGTGGTGTCTAACCACCCGTCCTCGATCTGCACAGCTGGCTCCGAATCAAGGGTCGGAGCGGACTCGTGTGCGGCCTCCAGGGCACTGTCCGGGAGCAGAGCTAAATCATTCCCATCGTGACAGTGCGGCGCGCTCGGCTGTGGCTCGAATCCATTGAAGATCAAGTCTCCGCGGATGTCAGCTGTGAAGTTCAGACTTCCAAATCTGACCTGACGGCCAGGGGCATAGCTTTCGATCTGCTCCAGATGGCCAAACGAATTGGCACGCAGTGCAAAGCCGCCGAATACGAAGATCTGTCTGAGGAGAAAAGCCTCACCCTGGACCGTGTCGTTGTTGATGATCAAAGGAGCCATCGAGCCTATCGGTGACGACACAGAGGAACTCTCAATGAAAGCACCAATGTCGGTGTCAAAACCGGCGGATCTCGGGTAGGGGGTCCGGAACTGTGCGTCTAGGCGGATGGTAACAGGAGACAAGGGACACGATGTTTTACCCAGGTTCGGGCCCTCTTGATGGAGGTAAAACCCTACGTCCTGCTTGATTGATATTGATGATGTGGGTATTACAAGAGTAGATCTACCACGAGATCAAGGTGGCTAAACCCTAGAAGCTAGCCTATGGTATGATTGTTGTTCTGTCCTACGGACTAAAACCATCCGGTTTATATAGACACCGGAGAGGGCTAGGGTTACACAGAGTCGGTTATAATGGAAGGAGATCTACATATCCGTATCGCCAAGCTTGCCTTCCACGCCAAGGAAAGTCCCATCCGGACACGGGACGAAGTCTTCAATCTTGTATCTTCATAGTCTTGGAGTCCGGCCGATGATGATAGTTCGGCTATCCGGACACCCCCTAGTCCAGGACTCCCTCAACCGGCTCAGCCTCGGGAGGTGGCACCTCTTCATGGGAACATGGCACCGCCCCATTATGTACCGATACCGCCGGGTCACTTTTCCAACCCCGTGAAGAACTTAATCGCAGCATCAGCGCGTTTGGCGGCTCTCCCAGTGGATGGTGATGATCTGACAGTGGTGGAGACCCGGAGGATCAGAGAACTGGTCCAGACGGCCCTGGCTCAGCAAGAGACTTATTCTTATAGTTGGGACAGGATTCACTCAACTCCCCCGCCTTGGTTAGCACCGTCTCGTCACAACCGGAGTCCAAGTTACAGTAGGCACATGGAGTCAGAAGCTTTGTCAAGCAATGCCCCGTGCCGGAACCAGCCCGATGGCTATAACCCAGTGCAAGATCTGATGCGTCAGGAGAACGAGCGGGCGGCCCAGCTAGCGGCTCAACAGACGGCTCATCAAGAGTTCCCAGAGTATCCGATGGCTTCCATTGAGACGGGAGTAGCTACTAGAACCAGTGGTGTTCCTTGTTTGGTGCCGGCTCTGTGTGATGTACGCCTACCCAAGGACTTCAAGGGACCTCGAAAAGTGCCAAATTACACGGCCGACTTACAGCCCGGAGCGTGGATCGAGAGTTATGAGATGGCAATGGAGCTGTTGGAGGTCAGCGATGCAGCAATGGCTAAGTACTTCACCATGATGTTACATGGAACGGCCCAGTCTTGGTTAAAGGGTTCGCCACCCAACTCCATTGGTTCGTGGGCAGAGCTAAAGGCCCATTTCATCCAGAATTTCAAGGACACCTGCAAGCAATCTATGTCGATTGTGGACTTGAAAAATTGTAAGCAGGAGGAGGGTGAATCCACGACTCATTGGGTACGCCAGGTCAAGGAGATAATACATTCGTCTGACAAGATGGATGCCGGCTCTGCGGTCCTCATGTTGGAGAAGAATTGCTGTTTTGAGCCGCTGAGACAGAAACTAGGGTACCTTAAGCGTGATTGCAACGATATGGTACGCTGATGGTAGCTTTAGTCAAATACGCCGACTGTGATAGTACCAACGATCCCGCGTCTGATGAGGAAAAGACAGGGAAGGGAAATAAGAACGACAATGGAAAGGGTCACCAGCATAACCCGATGAATCAAGGGAGCAATAAGCGTAAGGCGGAGGGCAACTCGGAGTTTGTAGCCAATGCACAGGGTAACAATCAGAGACGTAAGGGCAAACCGCCCCCTCGATCTGGCGGGTTAGGCCCATCTCTTGAGCAGCTACTCAATGAACCTTGCCCGAGGCACGTCACCCGGGTGCGACCCGCCACTCATTTATGGAAAGATTGCATGATCATGAAGGCCTTCAAGAATTCCAACGTGTTTGATGGCAATCATGGGTCAGGCGGAGGCTCAGGAGCTGGCAGTTTCCATGGCCCGGGTGGTGGTTCAGGTTCCATCTTTCAGGGACATCAAGGCGGTCATAATAAGCAGCAGTCTGGTCAGGGGGAACAACAACAACAACAGTCGGGTTATCAGAGCCATCCGAAGCAGATGAATAGTGGGCAGTATCATGTGTTCACCACCAGCTTGTGCAAACGTGACCAGAAGGTTCATAAGAGGGCTGTTAATTCTGTTGAGCCGGCGGTTCCCCATTATTTGAGGTGGTCAGAACAGCCCATTGTATGGAGCAGGGAAGATCACCCCCCGGGTTGATAATCCGGGTCAGTTAGCCTTGGTGGTAGCGCCTCAGGTTGGTGGATATAAATTCACTAAGGTACTCATGGACTGAGGTAGCAGCATCAATATCCTCTATTATGAGACCTTTCAACGCATGGGGTTAACTGATAAGAATTTGAAGACATCCAACACTGTTTTTCATGGAGTGGCTCTTGGTAAGCCGGCTTACCCGGTTGGCGAGATTGAACTGGAAGTGGCCTTTGGAGATGAGCATGATTCCAGAGCTGAGAAATTGACCTTTGAGGTGGTCAAAATCAGGAGTCCATATCATGCTCTATTTGGACGGCCGGCTTATGTCAAGTTCATGGCACAACCGTGTTATGTTTATCTGCAGCTTAAGATGCTGGGTCACAAGGGCACAATTACTATGTATGGAAATTGAAAGTTAGCCCTGGAATGTGAGGAGGGCCATGCGGCTTATGGAGTCTGTTTGTGCAGCAGAGGAGCTGAAGTTTTATCAAGACAATGTTGACCCGGCAGATATGACCCCTTTAAAGAAGACAACCACCGAACATGACCCGGCGATGAAGTTTAAGTCGGCTACTGAAACCAAGCTTGTTGACTTCAATCCAGGCAACTCTTCTAAGCAGTTTAGTATCAGTGCCAATTTGGATCCTAAATAGGAAAGCGTGCTCATCGAGTTCATCCGTGAGAACCGGGACATCTTTGCATGGAAACCTTCTGACATGCCGGGTGTACCGAGAGAACTCGCTGAGCACACTCTCAATATTGATCCGAAGTATAAGCCGGTCGGGCACTTTCTTCGGCGGTTCAACGAAGAAAGGCGGAATGCTATTGGAGAGGAAGTCGCCCGGCTCTTAGCGGCTGGGTTTATTGTTGAAGTTTTTCACCCGGAGTGGTTGGCTAACCCGGTGCTCATACTCAAGAAGAACGGCACCTGGCGGATGTGTGTGGATTAAACGGACTTAAACAAAGCTTGTCCGGCTGATCCCTTTGCTCTCCCCCGTATTGATCAGATCACTGATGCTACGGCGGGTTGTGAGCGTTTGAGCTTTTTGGATGCTTACTCTGGTTATCATCAGATCAAGATGGCAGTTAAGGACCAGGAGAAGATGGCTTTCATTACTCCGTTTGGAGCCTTCTGTTATGTATCTATGCCATTTGGGCTCAAGAGTGCCCAGGCGACTTATCAGCAATGTGTATAGAACTGTCTCCATGATCAAATTGGGCGTAATGTTCATGCTTATGTAGATGACATCATGGTGAAGTCCAGGGAGAAGGAAACCATGATATCTGACCTGAAAGAGACCTTTGATAATCTCCGGGTTTATCAGATGATGCTTAATCCAGACAAGTGTGTATTTGGTGTACCTGCATGCAAGCTCTTGGGTTTCTTGGTTTCAAATAGAGGCATTGAAGCTAATCCGGAGAAGATCAAGGCAGTTACCTCCCTGGCTAAACCAGCATGCATCAATGATGTTCAGCGACTGGCGGGTCGCGTTGCTGCTTTAAGCCGGTTCATAAGCCGGTTAGGTGAGAAGGCCCTACCGTTGTATCAGATGATGAAGAAAACAGACACCTTTGTCTGGAGTGATGCTGCTAACACGGCCTTTGAAGATTTAAAGAGATAGTTGTCTGAGCCACCGGTCCTTGCGGCTCCTATTGATAAAGAGTCGTTGTTGTTATATGTGGCTGCTAACTCACGAGCCGTCAGTGTCGCCATCGTGGTGGAGCGTAAGGAGGCAGGCAAGGAGCATCCGGTTCAACGGCCAGTTTACTACATTAGCGAGGTGCTCATTGAGTCTAAACAAAGATATCCACATTGGCAGAAACTTGTTTATGGGGTGTTCATGGCAAACCGGAAGCTAAAGCAGTACTTCCAAAGTCATCCTATAATGGTGGTAAGTTCCGCCCCCTTGGGAGATATCATTCAGAACAGGGAGGCCACAGGACGAATCACCAAGTGGGATATTGAGCTTCGGCCCTATTGTTTGAAGTATATGCCACGTACTTCTATTAAGTCTCAAGCCTTGGTGGACTTTATCAATGATTGGACAGAGTTGCAGGGACCTGAGGAGAAGCCAGATAACACATATTGGAATATTCACTTTGATGGATCCAGGCAGTTAGAAGGCTCAGGGGCTGGAGTTGTTTTAACTTCCCCTCGAGGTGACAAATTTTGTTATGTGCTCCGGCTTATGTTTCCCTGTACTAACAATGCAGCTAAGTACGAGGCCTTGCTCCATGGTCTCTAGATGGCCAAAGATATGAATTTGAGCCGGGTGAGGTGCTTGGGTGACTCAGATCTCGTGGCTCAACATGTGTCAGGCAAATGGGACTCCAAGGATCCCCTTATGGCGGCTTACCGTCGGGAAGTAGATGCTATGGCTGGGCACTTCGGAGGTTATCAAGTGGAGGACATTGATCGAAGGAAGAATGAGGCGGCTGATGCGATAAGCCGGTTGGGATCTCAGCGTAAGCCGGTGCCGCCTAACACCTTTCTTGACGTTTTGCATAATCCTTCTGTCAAGGTGCCTACAGAGGAAGAACTAGCAGTGCCAGACCCAGAGGTGCAGCTGGTGGCTGCCCTTCACATCATCCCGGATTGGACAGTGCCATATTTGGCCTATATGACCCGGGGAGAGTTCCCTGAGGATGAGACCTTGGCGAGACAAATCATCAGGCGGTCCAAATCTATGACAATTGTTAATGGCGAGTTACATCACCTCAATGTCACGGGGGCTTTTCAACGTTGTGTGTCGCCTGCGGAGGGTCAAGAGATACTTCGTGAGATCCATGAAGGAGATTGTGGTCATCATGTCGGCTCAAAATCTCTTGTGGCCAAGGCTTTCCGTCATGGTTTCTATTGGCTGACGGCTCACGCTGACGTAGAGGATCTAGTCAGTAAATGTGACAGGTGTCAAAAATTCTCACGATGAGCTCATGTGCCGGCTTAAGAGTTGAGGATGATTCCAATTACTGGGTGTTCGCAGTCTGGGTGGTTGACATGGTTGGGCCTTTCAAGAGGTCTAAGGATAAAAAGACACACCTCCTGGTGGCAGTGGATACGTTTACACAGTGGGTTGAGGCAGAACCGGTCAGTAAGTGTGATGCAGCCATGGCGATTTAGTTCATCAAAAAGGTGATCTTTCGTTTTGGTTTTCCACACAACATCATAACTCATAATGGTACTAATCTCTCCAAGGGTGCCATGGAAGAGTTCTGTCAAGGAGAACATATCCGGCTTGATGTTTCGGCTGTTGCTCATCCTCAATCCAATGGTCAAGCAGAAAGGGCTAATCAGGAGATCCTGAAGGGTATCAAACCACGGCTCTTGGTCCCCTTATAGGGGACTCCGGGTTGTTGGGTGGAGGAGTTACCCTCTGTACTGTGGAGCATCAATACTACGCCTAATAGATCTACAGGTTACACACCTTTCTTCATGGTATATGGAGCAGAGGCGGTTCTGCCAAGTGACATCTGGCACGACTCACCCCGCGTGGCGGCTTACGTTGAGGCTGATAATGAAAAAGCTCGTCAGGATGCACTTGACTTGTTGGATGAGGAGCGATACTTGGCAATAGCCCGCTCGGTGATTTACCAGCAAGACCTACGCCGCTATCACAGCCGCCGGGTTAGAAGCAAAACCTTTCAGGAAGGCGACTTAGTGCTCCGGCTCATCCAGGATCAGTCTGATATGCACAAGCTATCCCCTCCTTGGGAAGGATCCTTTGTGGTCAGCAAGAATCTGAACAACGGGTCATACTACATCATCGATGTTCGAGAGCCCAAAGACTCACGTAAGTCGGAGGAGGAGACCCGCCGGCCGTGGAATATCGCCCATCTTCGGCCTTACTATACTTGAGACACCGGCTCTCAAGATGTATATATTTTGATGATGTATATATTATATAAAGCAATAAAGCAGGGCCTCTGTCCTTTTTACCCTCAAAAAATGTCTATATGTCTTCTTTATCAGGTGGTGGAAACTACCAACAGGGAGCGGATCATATCTGAATCCGGCTTTCCCTTTGGTCCGGCTTATGATCATATCTGAATCTATACATCATCACTTGGGGGCTTCCTGTTCAAACATAGGTCGTATTCGAACCAAAGAGAACATAGCTGTCGATACTCACTTGATCGGCATACTGCCAAAACCACTGGGGGCTTCTTGATCATATTTGAATCATAGCTTAACCCCTTTGGGTCTGACGTGGATCGTATTCGAATCAGCATCATTAAACAACTCTTATGGTCACTTGGGGGCTTCCTGTTCAAACAAAGGTTGTATACGAACCAAAGAGAACACAGCTATCAATACCCAATTGATCGGCATCGCCAGAGCCACTGGGGGCTATATGATCATATCCGAATCTTAGCTTAACCCCTTTGGAACAGTTTACTGATCGTATTCGAATCAGCAGCCTTTATTTATTATCCATTATATTTTATGAGCAAAGTTATTTGACTATCTTAAGACCTTCTTGAAAGCATTCTGAGATGATCTTTTGATTCTTTCGGCTTAATGTTGATCACCCCAGGTTGTTAAGTGCCAGTTTTGCTTGTTTCATATGCAGGATAAGGCAAGTAAATTTAAACATCAAGGAAATAAAAGATCAACATAAGCTGGAAATATATGGTGATGGCGGCTTACGAAAGTATTAAGTGCCATAAACATGCGTGAAGGCACGACAAAATTAAGAGGTTTTTTCTACCCTATTACAAGACTCCCCGAGTCTAAATAATGCAACATTGTTTTACAAAGTCATAACATGCCTAGCAGTTCACTCCTTTGGTGGGCTTGAAGACTCCGGGTTATCCTTCTCCGCTTCTCCGTTGGCTGCTTTGTCCTGGATAGTTGACGAGGCCCAGTCAATGCCGCTCAAGGCTTCAAACTCGTCTTCATCATCTATTAAACCGGCTGGGTCCACTTCATGGGCAAAGATATGCTTACGAGTTGGAGGGATCAGACTGAATTGATCATAAGGAGGTGTTGGAATTCTCCGGTTCTCACTGTCACAGCCCGGCTGACACTTGGTAAGGTCAGTGTCGTTCCCAATGAGAGTAGCCATGGGGCGTATGTCTTTGACGCAGGCGGTGAAATCCTGTTCATCAAATACGGTCCCATCCTCTTTCAGACTCGGGTATCCAAGAGCGAGGCCGGCTGGGTCTAGCTCTGGAATCCATGCTTTTGCCCGGCTCAACGAGGCTATGGCTCCGGCTCTTGCGGACGCCCGCCTTAGATCTTGAACCCGTTGAGGTAGTGAAGCAAGCCGTTTCGACACATCTTGCAGGAGGTGAGGAACATCATTTTATAAAGATACAATGGCCAAAGCACGTTGTGACCCGGTGTACAGTTGCTCTACTAGGGTGTAAACCGCTTTCAGTTTGGTCAACATGTTCTGCTTGAGGTTGGTGCTCCTGGGACCTGCGTTCACAAGCATAAGGTGAGTTGGAGATAACGATTAAAATGAATCATCAAAGGAAGGATTACAATATTAGAGGTTATATACAGTAACTTACCGAAGATAGCTGAGACCATTTGAGAAATCTGGCGCTTTAAGCCGGACAGCTCGGCTGTTGCTTCAGCAAGTGATGCTTATGCTGGCTCGGCCTGGGTCACAAGTGAAGCCTTTTCATCAGCCCAGATTTTCTTCTCCGCCTCAAAATTATTCTTCAACTTCTCTTGTTCAGAGACGCTGAATTCAAATTTGGAGTTGGCCTTTTGAATTTCAAGTTCTTGAGCTGTCAGACGGCTCTTCAAGTCAGCAATCTCCGACTCAAATTTACTTATGGTGGCCTGCATTGATGCCGGGTTATAATGAGAATCATGGTAAGATAACATTAAAGTCCCAAGCACTTTGCAAGCAAAGATACTTGACACTTGGGGGCTAATGTATGCTGAAGAATTTTTAATTTACAATGCCGGTTCATGCAAATTAAAGTCCGAAGCACTTTGCAAGCAAAGATACTTGACACTTGGCGGCTAATGTGTATCGCAAGTTCAAGGTATTATGTTACAACCGGGTTAAATATCTTCTTTCTAAACCAGACAAAGCAGTGATAAGCAGTTTTCTAAGTCTACATCATATTTATTCATAAGCAATAGACTTGGGGGCTGATACAGTAAGTATGGTTCAGGAAAGTAGCATAAGTCACCCCTCAGATTTGTGTTGTATTTGTTTCACCATGTCAATTTCCAGGTCACGGCTGCTATGTACTTGACTGAGATAGCCAGAGACTATATCTCCAATGCTTAAATGAGTATAGTCAGCAACGTCTAGCCTGGTCTTTCGGTGCTCCAGAAGCTCCTCCTTAGCAGAGCACTTGGCAAGGACAGTGGGTCGCCCTGGCTCAACAAAATGAGTCTTCAGAATCTCAACTTCCGAATCAATTGTCTTGGCCGGGCTAGGAAGTTCCGGATTATCAGAGCTGTTGAGAATATCTTCAGTGGGTGGATCAGAGTTTGGTGCTGGAATATCATAGGCTGGTTCAGGCGGCGACTGATGGGTAGAACTATCAGGAGAAGCCGTGCCAAGCTCCGGTTCAGTCACGACCGGGTCTTGGCGCGGTTTACTCCTTTTTACCCTCTTACTGGGTTTCACCTGCATGCTATGAACAAAGGTAAAAGGATGAGTACAAAGGCATGGGTAAAGTAAATGTGACACTCCAAAATTTTTGTGATTTTGTTTTCAGAAAGAACCCTTGCTTGGTTTGAAAGAAGGTCATTTAAACCCTTCCTAAAAACCATCTTCTAAGTTTGCCCTCTCAAAAATCCTTTTCTTGGAGTTGGTTTCTTTTAAAATTAAAAACCCTTTTTGTTTTGGCATTTTATTTGGTTTTGATCCCTTCAAAAATTTCACCATGCTTCCTATCGTGATATTTTCCCAAAAACCTTTCCTCCCACTATAGTTCAACCCTAACATTCTGTCCAAACAAATAAAATCCATTTTTGGATTTTATTCCAACTATTTCTCCTCCCAAAATAATTCTGTCTTCTCTTTTGAACCTAGGTGGATTACAAAGCAAGTACCCTAATGCTCTTGATTTTTGACCTCAACTCAACACCCCTGGATAGTCCTTTGAACCCACAACCTAGAACCATCTTGATCCACTCTTCTCCTGTTCAAATATTTCAAATTGCACTCACTGCAAGTTTGGACCAGATTTGCCAAATTTGGTGAAATTCATATCTACACCTCTCCAAAAATTCCACAAATATTCAGGAAGCCTCTAGATGCAATGAGAGGCCCCTCCACCAAAAACCAGCTCAAGGAAAAATCCCTACATGCCTGGATCATTCTGTCGAACACCTTGCATGCACTGTTCTAGTCATATTCGGTAAAATTCAGTCATTCAGTGTTGTTTTCCTTCGTCAGAATTCAGTCACACGTCGACAGTGCGCTCTGGCACGTTGCGCATGGCCCCTTCCCCCTGGACAGCACCCCGCACGCGCACTTGGCGCCTTCCTGGCGTCGGTGGTGCCCTGGCCCGCCTACGCCGGCGTGTCCCGCGGCGGCAGAACCACCGTAGCGGCCGACAGGGGACAACACCACGGCAGAACGCCGTTCGGCGCCGCCCATCGCCTCCTAGCTCTCCACGTGGCCCTGCCATGCCAGCGCATGCCCGTGGCACCGTCGACGTGGCCCGGCAAGCACAGAGCGTGCTCCCTGCCGCCGACGGGCCCGCGTCGCCCCGTTCCGTCGAGCTCACCCCAAAGCGCCTAACCCGAGCTCGCTTAGCACCTAAATGGAGTCAGTGGACCCACACGACGGCGCTCAACCCCTAAACCACCCTGACCAATGCCCTGCGCCACCGTAAATTTCGCCGAAGAACTCCGTTCTCGGCCACCGCCTCGGACCGCCTATATAAAGGGCTCCTGAGCTCGCCCTCGAGCAGACACCCACTTTGCACCTCACCAGCACCCTGCCAGGCCACCAGGGGGACCTCGAGGAGGTCTTCTTCCCCGACTCCGGCCTCCCCGTTCCGCCTCGGCCTCCACCACGATTCACTCTGGTGAGGCCATCTCCGGCGCCCCAATCACGTCAACTACCACCTCATGCTACCGCAAGTCTAACCCCCTCCTCAATTTCATCTCCGCAGCACTCTCCGACGAGACCCACGACTGGCCGAACCGCCGTCCGCCGGAGCTAGGGCCGGTGTCGACACAGTACTCGCCGGCGACCACCACCACCACCCACAGACGCGAAACAGTGCACTGATCACAGAGGTAAACTCCGATCACCTTGCCTCACCGTGGATCGCCGTCGGCGACCACCGCATCTCTCGGGCGCCGTCGTGCTCTGTTCCTCTGTTTGAACTTTCAAACCCGACAGGTGGGGCCCGCCTGTCAGCCTCACAACCGTTTCTTTTAAACAAAACGTTATCTGTACTTTTCCGCAGAACCCCCTGGAAGTTTTCTGTTTCATTACAGATGAGTCCTTGGGTTAAAACACTTATAAATTTTTAACAGAAGGGAATTTTTGAGTGATTCTTCTTCTGTTCTCTTTAGAATTTTGTCTAGTTTTTTATCATATTTATTTCAAAAATATTTGAAACACTTTTCTGTACACTCACGGTATTTACGTTCCGTACGTATTTTTCTTATACCGTAGATACCAGAGGAGGTGACGGAGCTGCAAACTTCGCACAGTTAGACTCCGACTACTCCAAACCAGGCAAGCATGTTTCTACTGAAAGCATTATGTGTTTCTACTGAAAATATGTATCCAACTAGTTAAATGTGTTTCTACTGAAATACCGTAAACGGAACTAGTCTTTCGTGACTACGGAAATCTGTTGGCTGTGTTCAGTTCTTCCAAACTCTGCAGAGTCTCAATCTTTCAATTACCTTGTACTTTGTTCGAGTACTATAAATATCTCATCCTGTCAGGTATCAGCCTCATTGACAAAACTCCGGTGGGATTTATGTGTGATAAATCCGGTTAAAAGATTATTCTTGTGGATGGACTAATTTGTTGTTTACATTTATTACAAGCCCTATCTGCGATGTCGCTCAGATGTCCGATGGTGGCAACCTGTTATTTACTTTTATTACAAGCCCTGTCTGCGATGTCGCTCAGACGTCCGACGGTGGCAACCTGTTATTTACTTTTATTATAAGCCCTGTCTGTGATGTCGCCCAGACGTCCGACTGTGGCATTTCTTTTAAAGCCCTGTCTGTGATGTCGCCCAGACGTCCGACTGTGGCATTTCTTTTAAATCCCTTTATGTGATGTCGCCCAGATGTCCGACTGTGGTATTTCTCTTTAAAGCCATGTCTGTGATGTCGCCCAGACGTCCGACTGTGGTATTTCTTTTAAAGTCCTGTCTGTGATGTCGCCCAGACGTCCGACTGTGGTATTTCTTTTAAAGCCCTTTATGTGATGTCGCCCAGACGTCCGACTGTGGCATTTCTTTTAAAGCCCTTTATGTGATGTCGCCCAGACGTCAGACTGTGGCATTTATTTTAAAGCCCTTAGGTGGTGTCGCTTAGACGCCCGACTGCGGCATGCATTTTATTTACTTACCTTTCGAGGCGTCGCTCCAGACACCCGATCGGTTTTTCAGCTATTTATTTTATTTATCAAGTCCTGCAAATCTTACCATTGTTATATGAGCATCATCCTTTATTCCTGACGCATTCATGCATTCATTGATTATATCTTTTGTCCGAACTGTCTTGCGAGTACTTTCAAGTACTCACCTGGCTAGTTGATTTGGCCAGATGCTGATGAAGGCGATCTCTTGGATGAAGAGTTTGATAGCGAGTCCGACGCCTAGAGGAGTCCCAGTCAGTCCCATGCGATCCTGTCTTGGTCATTGTATTATCCGCTTCCGCAACCACGAATAAATTCATCAAGCCTCACCTCGACGCTCGATGTACTGCCAGTAGAAGTCAAGTTATCCACTTCCACTTTTCCCTCGAGCTAGTAGCATGTCACCCCACCCCTGTGTCATATCCGCCCATATGTAAAATATAGGCGAGTCTGTAATAAATTGTTGAGCAACCTCAGCTCAACCCTGTAATATATTTGATGCTACTGGTTCTCTGCTTATCAAGCTTTTGTCTACCAGAAAGGATGACTTTTCCTATACTGGGATTTAAAGATTGGTTTTCTCAATAAATATTTTTATTGAAAAACCGGTCGTGACAGACTTGGTAACCAGAGCCAGGCTGACTGTAGGAAGCCACTAGGTGCGATCGCTAATTGGTTATTAGCAGGATAGAGTTATTCCTGTTTTTACAAATGTAGTCATTTTCTGACAGTCAGCATAAAATTTATGATCTGACCACTCAGAATTTTTGCCTACTTTTGTAGATGGCCGGCAACAACTGCGAGTCTCAGATGTTTGCCAACGTGCCTGAGGGGTTCGTCAAACTCCTCTCCTTCATCGTTCAGGTCGCGATGGGGCCATCCGTGTGCCCAGTCTTCACGCTTTATCCACACAAGATCAACGACAGTCTGCCTATGCACCAGGCCGCGATGCAATTCAGGGGAGGCCATGCTGAAGTACGCCGCCTCCGATTCGTGGGGAGAGCCATGCCTACAGAAAGGCATGCTATGCAGATGGCTGCCCGCGAGACGATAGCCCGTCTTCGGGATGTCCTTCCGGCAATGAAGACCCGTCGCTACCGCTACCTTCCATGCCATGTACCTTACACCTGTCACTACTCCTTCTCTTGCCCCCGAGGAGAGAGATACAAAGCCTTTGAGATGCTTGTCGAGTACCTCCGAGCCCTGGAGGCAGCATTCGACTGCATGGTGGATGACCTCGTAGCTGCACGCATGGACTCAGTTCATGGTTGTGCTGCTAACAGGAGGGAACTCCTGCACACCGCTCCACCACTGACTTTTGTGTCATCCACAGCCTCTCACTCACCTACCATACTCACCACTGCACATTGTCTGCCTACCACAGAGGAATTTAACCATGCTATTGCACCCACTCCCGTCTGCTCTGCACCACTCGTTGCACCCACTCCCATACGCGCTACCCCACCTATTCCAACCACTCGTATTCGTGTTATTCCGCCTAAGGCACCTGCTCCATCAGCTCAGCACAACATTTCTCGTCTAGAACCTATTAGCGAGGAGGAGGTTGATTCCCCAGCGTCTCTACGTCTCACCCTCGGCAGGCCAAGGGAGATCCTCACCGTCTCCGACTAAGTACGCATAGACGCCATGCGATGTATCACTTGTGTAATATGTTTTTATGTACATAGGTTGTGAGAAGTAGCCTGTTTGCGCATCATGTAGGATCAGGAGGAGTGCACTAGTTTAAATAACATGTCAGGATTATGTACGCATATCCTGAGTGATGTAATGTATAATTATGCTCGCGTGTAAGATATGCACTAGTCCTTCTCCGCGCGCAATCGTGTGTTTCCAAAAACTACCCTGGTGTTTAAAAATGTGCTTTGTGTGTGATTTCATTGACTTTTGCGACTCTCCTTCTTGTCTTGCGAGTTCACAAAATATATCCCCAGAGTGAAAGATGTCTCGTCCTTGGACGCGCTCCATGCCAACCCAGCCAGAAGAAAATTATGGCACACCGCAGAACCAGAATATCACTCAGGGTCAGACAAGTCAACAGGACAGTGAAACAGCTTTTACACAAGTTTGTCGTTTGTATGAACAGAGTCTGCGGCAACACCAGGAAATGATGAACCAATTCATCAATATGGGAAGTAACCGTGGTCAGTATCAACCGCAATCCAAATTATCTGAGTTACAAAAGACGCGTCCTCCAACATTTTCTCATACTGACAAGCCTCTGGAGGCCGAAGACTGGCTTCGAGACATGGAGAGAAAATTAATTATCGCACAGTGTTCCGACTGTGAAAAAGTACTGTATGCACCACATTATCTCACAGGTGCAGCCGCATCGTGGTGGGAAAACTTTCTACACATGCACCCCAACGAAAATGAAATCACCTGGGAAAATTTCAAAGAAGGTTTTCATGGGGCACATATTCCTAAGAGTGTCATGAAGATCAAGAAGAAGGAATTTGATGAACTCAAGCAAAGAGCCATGACAGTGTCAGAATACAACAGCCAATTCACATTGCTGTCTCGCTACGCCAATGAAGAACGCATGACCGAGAGCAAGAAGATGGAAAAATTCTTGGAAGGACTGGCACCCGCCCTTAAGTGCCAGCTAGTTGTGCACACCTTTCCAGATTTTAAAACACTGGTGGATAAGGCCATTACCCTGGAAAATGAGCGACGTAGCCTGGAAGATATCCGCAAACGGAAAAGGGACCAGACTAATTTTTCTCGCAATCACTGAAGCAAGAAGGAATTTCAGAAGGGGGATTCACACAAAACCCCAGTGAATAATTCACGTCCAACCAAGAATTTCCATGCAAGGGACAAAGAATTTACCTATCGCCCAGGCTTTACCTGTTATGCTTGTGGAGAAGAAGGGCACTATGCCAAGCAGTGTCCCAAGCCAAGGAACTCAAACCCGAAGCTCAATAATGGTGGAAATAATTCAGCACCAAAGCGAAGCAATTTTAACCCCAACAACAACCACCGGAAAGGTCACTTGAATCACGTGACCCGAGAGGAAGCGCAGAACGCCCCAGATATCGTACTCGGTACGTACCCCATCAACACAATACCTGCCATGGTTTTGTTTGATTCTGGAGCTTCTCACTCATTCGTTTTGAAAAGTTTTGCTTTGCAAAATAATTTTTCGATGCTTCCCTTGGAAAAATCAATGATCGTCAAGTCCCCTGGGATTAAGCAAGTGACCCAGAATTACTGTCAAGGTGTGGTTATTGAATTTGAAGGATTAAAATTTTATGCCAACCTTATTGTACTGGAAAACAAAGGACTGGATGTCATCCTAGGAATGGATTTGTTGACCACCAACAAAGGTTTTATTGACTGCTTCAACCGTACCGTGATTCTCACCCACCATCAAGGGAAGAAAATAAAAGTTTCAGCCAAAGAGAGACTAATACCTCGGCAACCTAGATTAAACAAGGTGGACATTTCTGAGCTGAACAAGGTTCCAGTGGTATGTGAATTTCCAGAAGAACTACGAGGCATGCCACCAGACCGAGAGATAGAATTCAGCATTGAGTTAGCACCTAGAACCACTCCTATTTACAAGAGACCTTACAGAATGGCACCATCCGAGTTGGTAGAGTTGAAGAAGCAAATAAAAGAATTATTGGAGAAAGGATACATACGAGCCAACTCCTCACCTTGGGGTTCTCCAATTTTATTTAACAAGAAGAAGGATGGAACAATGAGGTTGCGTATTGATTATCGAGCTCTCAACATGGTCACAATCAAGAACAAATACCCAATGCCCCGAATAAATGATTTATTCAATCAGCTCGCACAGGCCAAAGTCTTCTCAAAAATTGATTTGAGATCAGGATACCACCAGTTAAAAGTACGAACAGAAGATATTCCCAAGACCGCATTTACCTCCAGATATGGGCTGTATGAGTTAACCGTAATGCCTTTTGGGCTAACCAACGCCCCCGCATATTTTGTTCACCTCAAGAACAAAGTATTTATGCAGTATATGGACAAGTTTGTTGTGGTGTTCATCGATGATATTCTAATATATTCCAAAACACCAGAAGAGCACGCCGAACATCTCAGGATTGTACTCGGAGAACTCAGGAAACATCAACTGTACGCCAAATTCAGCAAATGTGAATTTTGGCTAAGGCAAGTGGGTTTTCTGGGCCACGTGCTAACCCAAGAAGGTATTGCAGTAGATCCGGAAAAAGTCAAGGCCGTACTTGGCTGGAAACCGCCAGCTAACGTAACGGACATTCGGAGTTTCTTGGGAATGGCAGGCTATTATTGGAGATTTATTGAAGGATTCTCCACTATAGCAAAGCCCATGACACAATTGCTCAAGAAAGGCAAGAAATTTGAATGGACAAAAGCTTGTGAGGAAAGCTTCCAAGAGCTAAAAAGAAAATTAACAATGGCACCAGTACTAATTGTGCCAGATATACACAAGAACTTTGAGGTATATTGTGACGCATCCCGGAAAGGCCTCGGATGCGTATTGATGCAAGAAGGCAAGGTGGTTGCGTATGTCTCCAGACAACTACGCAAGCATGAGGAAAATTATCCCACTCATGACTTGGAATTGGCAGCAGTCATCCATGCACTCAAGGAATGGAGACACTTCCTACTTGGGAATCGTTGCGAGATATACACAGACCATAAGAGTCTTAAGTATATTTTCACACAGCCAGAGTTAAATTTGCGACAACGATGCTGGTTAGAGTTGGTGAAGGATTATGATGTTGGAATCCACTATCATCCCGGAAAAGCAAATGTTGTGGCAGATGCACTTAGTCGAAATCCCAGCACGGAAGACGACAGTATGCCAAAATTGAGGCCAGAATTTCAACAGGAATTTGCCCGACTCAATCTCATAATGGTCACCAAAGGCAGTGTATCGAATATCAAAATACAGCCTACCCTGATGGAAAGTATCAAGGAAGCCCAGCACGGACACCCCAGCATTGAGGGCATAAAAAGAAAAGTGAGTCTAGGAAGAGCCTCAGAATTCAACATAGCTGAGCAAGGAATATTGTGGTACGGAGAAAGGCTATGCGTACCAAATGTCAAGGACCTCAAACAGCAGATATTAACTGAAAGTCACACAGCTCCGTATTCAATCCATCCTGGAGGGACAAAGATGTACAAAGACCTTCAGGAAAATTTTTGGTGGCACGGTATGAAGAGAGATATAGCCACGTTCATTGCATGCTATGACTCTTGTCAACATATCAAGGCCGAGCACCAGAAACCAGCCGGACTGTTACAGCCAAATAAGATACCCGAGTGGAAATGGGACGAGATTGGAATGGACTTTATCATTGGACTGCCCCGATCACAACACGGAAACAATGCCATATGGGTCATAACCGACAGATTAACCAAGGTGGCACATTTTATTCCGGTAAAAACAACTTACACCACTCAGAGACTAGCCATACTTTATCTTGCCCGTATCGTCTGCCTACATGGAGTCCCTAAGACTATTATCTCCGATAGAGGCACACAGTTCGTCTCTGCATTTTGGGATCACCTACAACAGGCACTGGGAACCCAACTAGCCTTCAGTACCGCATACCATCCCCAGACTGATGGACAAACAGAACGCGTAAACCAAATCTTAGAAGACATGCTAAGAGCCTGTGTCCTCACCTATGGGAACAGTTGGGAAGAAAGTTTGCCATATGCAGAATTCACATACAACAACAGCTATCAAGCCAGCTTGCAAATGGCACCCTTTGAAGCTCTATATGGGAGAAGATGTCGTACCCTGCTAAATTGGTCAGAGACAGGAGACAACCATATCTTTGGCCCAGATATGCTCAAGGAGGCCGAGGAGAAAGTTAAGACGATTAGAGAACGACTCAAAACAGCGCAAAGTCGGCAAAAGAGTTATTACGACCGAAAGCATCGGGAAATCAGTTTTGAACCCGGAGAATCGGTATACCTGAAAGTTTCTCCTATGAAGGGTCTGCAATGATTCAAGATTAAGGGGAAACTAGCACCAAGATTCATCGGACCATTTCATATAGTGGCCCGACAAGGCAAGGTAGCATACCAGCTGGACCTGCCCGGAGACTTATCCGGTATCCACAACATATTCCACATCTCGCAGTTGAGAAAATACATAAGCAACCCAGGGAAGCAAGTTTCACATGAGTATATTGACGTGCAACCAGACCTCACTTACCGGGAGCACCCGATAAAAATATTGGAAGAATCTGAGAGGAGGACCCGACAGAAAACCATTAAGTTTTCCAGAGTACAATGGAGCAATCACACCGAGAATGAAGCAACTTGGGAGAGCGAGGATTTTCTTCGGACAGAGCACCCACACCTGTTTAAGGATCAGCTGAAATCCCGGGGACGAGATTTTTCCTAAGGGGGTAGGTGCTGTGACACAACAAATTTGTTGTGATTTTGTTTTCAGAAAGAACCCTTGCTTGGTTTGAAAGAAGGTCATTTAAACCCTTCCTAAAAACCATCTTCTAAGTTTGCCCTCTCAAAAATCCTTTTCTTGGAGTTGGTTTCTCTTAAAATGAAAAACCCTTTTTGTTTTGGGCTTTTATTTGGTTTTGATCCCTTCAAAAATTTCACCATGCTTCCTATGGTGAAATTTTCCCAAAAACCTTTCCTCCCACTATAGTTCAACCCTAACATTCTGTCCAAACAAATAAAATCCATTTTTGGATTTTATTCCAACTATTTCTCCTCCCAAAATAATTCTGTCTTCTCTTTTGAACCTAGGTGGATTACAAAGAAAGTACCCTAATGCTCTTGATTTTTGACCTCGACTCAACACCCCTGGATAGTCCTTTGAACCCACAACCTAGAACCATCTTGATCCACTCTTCTCCCGTTCAAATATTTCAAATTGCACTCATTGCAAGTTTGGACCAGATTTGCCAAATTTGGTGAAATTCATATCTACACCTCTCCAAAAATTCCACAAATATTCAGGCAGCCTCTAGATGCAATGAGAGGCCCCTCCACCAAAAACCAGCTCAAGGAAAAATCCCTACATGCCTGGATCATTCTGTCGAACACCTTGCATGCACTGTTCTAGTCATATTTAGTAAAATTCAGTCATTTAGTGTCGTTTTCCTTTGTCAGAATTCAGTCACGCGTCGACAGTGCGCTCTGGCACGTTGCGCATGGCCCCTTCCCCCTGGACAGCACCCCGCACGCGCACTTGGCGCCTTCCTGGCGTCGGTGGCACCCTGGCCCGCCTACGCCGGCGTGTCCCGCGGCGGCAGAACCACCGTAGCGGCCGACAGGGGACAACACCGCGGCAGAAAGCCGTTCGGCGCCACCCATCGCCTCCTAGCTCTCCGCGTGGCCCTGCCATGCCAACGCACGCCCGTGGCACCGTCGACGTGGCCCGGCAAGCACAGAGCGTGCTCCCTGCCGCCGACGGGCCCGCACCGCCTCGTTCCGTCGAGCTCACCCCAAAGCGCCTAACCCGAGCTCGCTTAGCACCTAAATGGAGTCAGTGGACCCACACGACGGCACTGAACCCCTAAACCACCCCGACCAATGCCCTGCGCCGCCGTAAACTTCGCCGGAGAACCCTGTTCTCGCCCACCGCCTCAGACCGCCTATATAAAGGGCTCCCGAGCTCGCCCTCGAGCACACACCCCCTTTGCACCTCACCAGCACCCTGCCAGGCCACCAGGGGGACCTCGAGGAGGTCTTCTTCCCCGACTTCGGCCGCCCCGTTCCGCCTCAGCCTCCACCACGATTCACTCCGGTGAGGCCATCTCCGGCGCCCTAATCACGTCAACTACCCCCTCATGCTATCGCAAGTCTAACCCCCTCCTCAATTTCATCTCCGCAGCACTCTCCGACGAGACCCACGACTGGCCGAACCGCCGTCCGCCGGAGCTAGGGATGCCATCGACACAGTACTCGCCGGCGACCACCACCACCACCCACAGATGCGGAACGGTGCACTGATCACAGAGGTAAACCGCGATCACCTTGCCTCGCCGTGGATCGCCGCCGGCGACCACCGCACCTCTCGGGCGCCGTCGCGCTCTGTTCCTCTGTTTGAACTTTCAAACCCGACAGGTGGGGCCCGCCTGTCAGCCTCACAACCGTTTCTTTTAAACGAAATGTTATCTGTACTTTTCCGCAGAACCCCCTGGAAGTTTTCTGTTTCATTACAGATGAGTCCTTGGGTTAAAACACTTATAACTTTTTAACAGAAGGGAATTTTTGAGTGATTCTTCTTCTGTTCTCTTTAGAATTTTGTCTAGTTTTTTATCATATTTACTTGAAAAATATTTGAAACACTTTTCTGTACACTCATGGTATTTACGTTGTGTACGTATTTTTCTTATACCGTAGATACCGGAGGAGGTGACGGAGCTGCAAACTTCGCACAGTTAGACTCCGACTACTCCAAACCAGGCAAGCATGTTTGAACTCTTGATATGATGAGTGTTGTTGCATGTTTGCATTTTAGTATAGTCATGGCATGTTTATGAACATCACTTTGCATGATATATCTCATGCACATAATCGGAAAGTAAGTTTCGGAAAGCATTATGTCGTTGGATACATATTTGCAAAGCCATGTGTTGGTATGAGGATGGTAAGAGGGTAGTGTTGTGACATGCCAGTCTTATGCCAGATTATTTGACTTTCGTGTCGTCATGACACCATTCACATTCCCATTCATTCCATCCTATACTGTCACTTGTTTTCCGAAAGGAATATGGCATAGTAAGTTGCAAATCATTTTCCTGGTACACACCAAGTGGAGAGGCCGGGATGAGGGTTCCATGGCCCTGGATTAAAGCCCGTCATCCGGTCAGGGGGCATGGGTGTTTCCGGTTGGGACCGAGAGGGGGGCACCCCTTAGAGCGTGCGTATAGAAATTTGATCCCATGCTATTCGAGGTTGTGGCCTCCCCGTCTCAAAGTGTTTCTTGGACGTTGGCCAGGGTGATTCCTGGCAACGTGAGGTGAAATGGGTGTGTACTAGTTAAATGTGTTTCTACTGAAATACCGTAAACGGAACTAGTCTTTCGTGACTACGGAAATCTGTTGGCTGTGTTCAGTTCTTTCAAACTCTTCAGAGTCTCAATCTTTCAGTTACCTTGTACTTTGTTCGAGTACTATAATTATCTCATCCTATCAGGTATCAGCCTCATTGACAAAACTGCGGTGGGATTTATGTGTGATAAATCTGGTTAAAATATTATTCTTGTGGATGGACTAATTTGTTGTTTACATTTATTACAAGCCCTGTCTGCGATGTCGCTCAGATGTCCGACGGTGGCAACCTGTTATTTAATTTTATTACAAGCCCTGTCTGCGATGTCGCTCAGACGTCCGACGGTGGCAACCTGTTATTTACTTTTATTATAAGCCCTGTCTGTGATGTCGCCCAGACGTCCGACTGTGGCATTTCTTTTAAAGCCCTGTCTGTGATGTCGCCCAGACGTCCGACTGTGGCATTTCTTTTAAAGCCCTTTATCTGATGTCGCCCAGACGTCCGAATGTGGTATTTCTCTTTAAATCCATGCCTGTGATGTCGCCCAGACGTCCGACTGTGGTATTTCTTTTAA
>NC_041385.1:668700537-668710443 GCF_002162155.2 Triticum dicoccoides | reverse complement strand
TATTTCTTTTAAGCCCTGTCTGTGATGTCGCCCAGACGTCCGACTGTGGTATTTCTTTTAAAGCCATGTCTGTGATGTCGCCCAGACGTCCAACTGTGGTATTTCTTTTAAAGCCCTGTCTGTGATGTCGCCCAGACGTCCGACTGTGGTATTTCTTTTAAAGCCCTTTATGTGATGTCGCCCAGACGTCCGACTGTGGCATTTCTTTTAAAGCCCTTTATGTGATGTCGCCCAGACGTCCGACTGTGGCATTTATTTTAAAGCCCTTTATGTGGTGTCGCTTAGACGCCCGACTGCGGCATTCATTTTATTTACTTACCTTTCGAGGCGTCGCTCCAGACACCCGATCGGTTTTTCAGCTATTTATTTTATTTATCAAGTCCTGCAAATCTTACCATTGTTATATGAGCATCATCCTTTATTCCTGACGCATTCATGCATTCATTGATTATATATTTTGTCCGAACTGTCTTGCGAGTACTTTCAAGTACTCACCTGGCTTGTTGATTTGGCCAGATGCTGATGAAGGCGATCTCTTGGATGAAGAGTTTGATAGCGAGTCCGACGCCTAGAGGAGTCCCAGTCAGTCCCGTGCGATCCTGTCTTGGTCATTGTATTATCCGCTTCTGCAACCCCGAATAAATTCATCGAGCCTCACCTCGACGCTCGATGTACTGCCAGTAGAAGTCAAGTTATCCACTTCCACTTTTCCCTCGAGCTACTAGCATGTCACCCCACCCCTGTGTCATATCAGCCCATATGTAAAATATTGGAGAGTCTGTAATAAATTGTTGAGCAACCTCAGCTCAACCCTGTAATATATTTGATGCTACTGGTTCTCTGCTTATCAAGCTTTTGTCTACTAGAAAGGATGACTTTTCCTATACTGGGATTTAAAGATTGGTTTTCTCAATAAATATTTTTATTGAAAAACCGGTCGTGACAGACTTGGTAACCAGAGCCAGGCTGACTGTAGGAAGCCACTAGGTGCGATCGCTAATTGGTTATTAGCAGGATAGAGTTATTCATGTTTTTACAAATGTAGTCATTTTCTGACAGTCAGCATAAAATTTTATAATCTGACCACTCAGAATTTTTGCCTACTTTTGTAGATGGCCAGCAACGACTGCGAGTCTCAGATGTTCGCCAACGTGCCTGAGGGGTTCGTCAAACTCCTCTCCTTCATCGTTCAGGTCGCGATGGGGCCATCCGTGCGCCCAGTCTTCATGCTTTATCCACACAAGATCAACGACAGTCTGACTATGCACTAGGCCGCGGTGCAATTCAGGGGAGGCCATGCTGAAGTACGCCGCCTCCGATTCGTGGGGAGAGCCATGCCTATAGAAAGGCATGCTATGCAGATGGCTGCCCGCGAGACGATAGCCCGTCTTCGGGATGTCCTTCCGGCAATGAAGACCCGTCGCTACCGCTACCTTCCATGCCATGTACCTTACACCTGTCACTACTCCTTCTCTTGCCCCCGAGGAGAGCGAGACGAAGCCTTTGAGATGCTTGTCGAGTACCTCCGAGCCCTGGAGGCAGCATTCGACTGCATGGTGGATGACCTCGTAGCTGCACGCATGGACTCAGTTCATGGCTGTGCTGCTAACAGGAGGGAACTCCTGCACACCGCTCCACCACTGACTTTTGTGTCATCCACAGCCTCTCACTCACCTACCATACTCGCCACTGCACGTCGTCTGCCTACCACAGAGGAATTTAACCAGGCTATTGCACCCACTCCCGTCCGCTCTGCACCACTTGTTGCACCCACTCCCATACGTGCTACCCCACCTATTCCACCCACTCGTATTCGTGTTATTCCGCCTAAGGCACCTGCTCCATCAGCTCAGCACAACATTTCTTGTCTAGAACCTATTAGCGAGGGGGCGGTTGATTCCCTAGCGTCTCTATGTCTCACCCTCGGCAGGCCAAGGGAGATCCTCACCGTCTCCGACTAAGTACGCATAGACGCCATGCGATGTATCACTTGTGTAATATGTTTTTATGTACATAGGTTGTGAGAAGTAGCCTGTTTGCGCATCATGTAGGATCAGGAGGAGTGCACTAGTTTAAATAACATGTCAGGATTATGTACGCATATCCTGAGTGATGTAATGTATAATTATGCTCACGTGTAAGATATGCACTAGTCCTTCTCCGCGCGCAATCGTGTGTTTCCAAAAACTACCCTGGTGTTTAAAAACGTGCTTTGTGTGTGATTTCATTGACTTTTGCGACTCTCCTTCTTGTCTTGCGAGTTCACAAAATATATCCCCAGAGTGAAAGATGTCTCGTCCTTGGACGCGCTCCATGCCAACCCAGCCAGAAGAAAATTATGGCACACCGCAGAACCAGAATATCACTTAGGGTCAGACAAGTCAACAGGACAGTGAAACAGCTTTTACACAAGTTTGTCGTTTGTATGAACAGAGTCTGCAGCAACACCAGGAAATGATGAACCAATTCATCAATATGGGAAGTAACCGTGGTCAGTATCAACCGCAATCCAAATTATCTGAGTTACAAAAGACGCGTCCTCCAACATTTTCTCATACTGACAAGCCTCTGGAGGCCGAAGACTGGCTTCGAGACATGGAGAGAAAATTAATTATCGCACAGTGTTCCGACCATGAAAAAGTACTGTATGCACCACATTATCTCACAGGTGCAGCCGCATCGTGGTGGAAAAACTTTCTACACATGCACCCCAACGAAAATGAAATCACCTGGGAAAATTTCAAAGAAGGTTTTCGTGGGGCACATATTCCTAAGAGCGTCATGAAGATCAAGAAGAAGGAATTTGATGAACTCAAGCAAAGAGCCATGACAGTGTCAGAATACAACAGCCAATTCACACTGCTGTCTCGCTACGCCAATGAAGAACGCATGACCGAGAGCAAGAAGATGGAAAAATTCTTGGAAGGCCTGGCACCCGCCCTTAAGTGCCAGCTAGTTGTGCACACCTTTCCAGATTTTAAAACACTGGTGGATAAGGCCATTACCCTGGAAAATGAGCGACGTAGCCTGGAAGATATCCGCAAACGGAAAAGGGACCAGGCTAATTTTTCTCGCAATCACAGAAGCAAGAAGGAATTTCAGAAGGGGGATTCACACAAAACCCCAGTGAATAATTCACGTCCAACCAAGAATTTCATTGCAAGGGACAAAGAATTTACCTATCGCCCAGGCGTTACCTGTTATGCTTGTGGAGAAGAAGGGCACTATGCCAAGCAGTGTCCCAAGCCAAGGAACTCAAACCCGAAGCTCAATAATGGTGGAAATAATTCAGCACCAAAGCGAAGCAATTTTAACCCCAACAACAACCACCGGAAAGGTCACTTGAATCACGTGACCCGAGAGGAAGCGCAGAACGCCCCAGATATCATACTCGGTACGTACCCCATCAACACAATACCTGCCATGGTTTTGTTTGATTCTGGAGCTTCTCACTCATTCGTTTCGAAAAGTTTTTCTTTGCAAAATAATTTTTCGATGCTTCCCATGGAAAAATCAATGATCGTCAAGTCCCCTGGGATTAAGCAAGTGACCCAAAATTACTGTCAAGGTGTGGTTATTGAATTTGAAGGATTGAAATTTTACGCCAACCTTATTGTACTGGAAAACAAAGGACTAGATGTCATCCTAGGAATGGATTGGTTGACCACCAACAAAGGTTTTATTGACTGCTTCAACCGTACCGTGATTCTCACACACCATCAAGGGAAGAAAATAAAAGTTTCAGCCAAAGAGAGACTAATACCTCGGCAACCTAGATTAAACAAGGTGGATGTTTCTGAGCTGAACAAGGTTCCAGTGGTATGTGAATTTCCAGATGTATTTCCAAAAGAACTACCAGGCATGCCACCAGACCAAGAGATAGAATTCAGCATTGAGCTAGCACCCAGAACCACTCCTATTTACAAGAAACCTTACAGAATGGCACCATCCGAGTTGGTAGAGTTGAAGAAGCAAATAAAAGAATTATTGGAGAAAGGATACATATGAGCCAACTCCTCACCTTGGGGTTCTCCAATTTTATTTGCCAAGAAGAAGGATGGAACAATGAGGTTGTGTATTGATTATCATGCTCTCAACATGGTCACAATCAAGAACAAATACCCAATGCCCCAAATAAATGATTGATTCGATCAGCTCGCACAGGCCAAAGTCTTCTCAAAAATTGATTTGAGATCGGGATACCACCAGTTAAAAGTACGAACAGAAGATATTCCCAAGACCACATTTACCTCCAGATATGGGCTGTATGAGTTCACCGTAATGCCTTTTGGGCTAACCAACGCCCCCGCATATTTTGTTCACCTCAAGAACAAAGTATTTATGAAGTATATGGACAAGTTTGTTGTGGTGTTCATCGATGATATTCTGATATATTCCAAAACACCAGAAGAGCACGCCGAACATCTCAGGATTGTACTCGGAGAACTCAGGAAACATCAACTGTATGCCAAATTCAGCAAATGTGAATTTTGGCTAAGGCAAGTGGGTTTTCTGGGCCACGTGCTAACCCAAGAAGGTATTGCAGTAGATCCGGAAAAATTCAAGGCCGTACTTGGCTGGAAACCGCCAGCTAACGTAACAGACATTCGGAGTTTCTTGGGAATGGCAGGCTATTATTGGAGATTTATTGAAGGATTCTCCACTATAGCAAAGCCCATGACACAATTGCTCAAGAAAGGCAAGAAATTTGAATGGACAGAAGCATGTGGGGAAAGCTTCTAAGAGCTGAAAAGAAAATTAACAACGGCACCAGTACTAATTGTGCCAGATATACACAAGAACTATGAGGTATATTGTGACGCATCCCGGAAAGGCCTCGGATGCGTATTGATGCAAGAAGGCAAGGTGGTTGCGTATGTCTCCAGACAACTATGCAAGCATGAGGAAAATTATCCCACTCATGACTTGGAATTGGCAGCAGTCATCCATGCTCTCAAGGAATGGAGACACTTCCTACGTGGGAATCGTCGCGAGATATACACAGACCATAAGAGTCTTAAGTATATTTTCACACAGCCAGAGTTAAATTTGCGGCAACGACGCTGGTTAGAGTTGGTGAAGGATTACAATGTTGGAATCCACTATCATCCCGGAAAAGCAAATGTTGTGGCAGATGCACTTAGTCGAAATCCCAGCACGGAAGACGACAGTATGCCAAAATTGAGGCCAGAATTTCAACAGGAATTTGCCCGACTCAATCTCATAATGGTCACCAAAGGCAGTGTATCGAATATCGAAATACAGCCTACCCTGATGGAAAGTATCAAGGAAGCCCAGCACGGACACCCCAGCATTGAGGGCATAAAAAGAAAAGTGAGTCTGGGAAGAGCCTCAGAATTCAACATAGATGAGCAAGGAATATTGTGGTACGGAGAAAGGCTATGCGTACCAAATGTCAAGGACCTCAAACAGCAGATATTAACTGAAAGTCACACACCTCCGTATTCAATCCATCCTGGAGGGACAAAGATGTACAAAGACCTTCAGGAAATTTTTTGGTGGCACGGTATGAAGAGAGATATAGCCACGTTCATTGCATGCTATGACTCTTGTCAACGTATCAAGGCCGAGCACCAGAAACCAGCCGGACTGTTACAGCCAAATAAGATACCCGAGTGGAAATGGGATGAGATTGGAATGGACTTTATCATTGGACTGCCCCGATCACAACACGGAAACAATGCCATATGGGTCATAACCGACAGATTAACCAAGGTGGCACATTTTATTCCGGTAAAAACAACTTACACCACTCAGAGACTAGCTAGACTTTATCTTGCCCGTATCGTCTGCCTACATGGAGTCCCTAAGACTATTATCTCCGATAGAGGCACACAGTTCGTCTCTGCATTCTGGGATCACCTACAACAGGCACTGGGAACCCAACTAGCCTTCAGTACCGCATACCATCCCCAGACTGATGGACAAACAGAACGCATAAACCAAATCTTAGAAGACATGCTAAGAGCCTGTGTCCTCACCTACGGGAACAGTTGGGAAGAAAGTTTGCCATATGCAGAATTCGCATACAACAACAGCTATCAAGCCAGCTTGCAAATGGCACCCTTTGGAGCTCTATATGGGAGAAGATGTCGTACCCTGCTAAATTGGTCAGAGACAGGAGACAGCCATATCTTTGGCACAGATATGCTCAAGGAGGCCGAGGAGAAAGTTAAGACGATTAGAGAACGACTCAAAACGTCGCAAAGTCGGCAAAAGAGTTATTACGACCGAAAGCATCGGGAAATTAATTTTGAACCCGGAGAATCGGTATACCTGAAAGTTTCTCCTATGAAGGGTCTGCAACAATTCAAGATTAAGGGGAAACTAGCACCAAGATTCATCGGACCATTTCATATAGTGGCCCGACAAGGCAAGGTAGCCTACCAGCTGGACCTGCGTGGAGACTTATCCGGTATCCACAATGTATTCCACATCTCGCAGTTGAGAAAATACATAAGCAACCCAGGGAAGCAAGTTTCACATGAGTATATTGACGTGCAACCAGACCTCACTTACCGGGAGCACCCGATAAAAATATTGGAAGAATCTGAGAGGAGGACCCGACAGAAAACCATTAAGTTTTTCAGAGTACAATGGAGCAATCACACCGAGAATGAAGCAACTTGGGAGAGCGAGGATTTTTTTCGGACAGAGCACCCACACCTGTTTGAGGATCAGCTGAAATCTCGGGGACGAGATTTTTCCTAAGGGGTAGGTGCTGTGACACTCCAAAATTTTTGTGATTTTGTTTTTAGAAAGAACCCTTGCTTGGTTTGAAAGAAGGTCATTTAAACCCTTCCTAAAAACCATCTTCTAAGTTTGCCCTCTCAAAAATCCTTTTCTTGGAGTTGGTTTCTTTTAAAATGAAAAACCCTTTTTGTTTTGGGCTTTTATTTGGTTTTGATCCCTTCAAAAATTTCACCATGCTTCCTATGGTGAAATTTTCCCAAAAACCTTTCCTCCCACTATAGTTCAACCCTAACATTCTGTCCAAACAAATAAAATCCATTTTTGGATTTTATTCCAACTATTTCTCCTCCCAAAATAATTTTGTCTTCTCTTTTGAACCTAGGTGGATTACAAAGCAAGTACCCTAATGCTCTTGATTTTTGACCTCAACTCAACACCCCTGGATAGTCCTTTGAACCCACAACCTAGAACCATCTTGATCCACTCTTCTCCTGTTCAAATATTTCAAATTGCACTCGCTGCAAGTTTGGACCAGATTTGCCAAATTTGGTGAAATTCATATCTACACCTCTCCAAAAATTCCACAAATATTCAGGCAGCCTCTAGATGCAATGAGAGGCCCCTCCACCAAAAACCAGCTCAAGGAAAAATCCCTACATGCCTGGATCATTCTGTCGAACACCTTGCATGCACAGTTCTAGTCATATTCAGTAAAATTCAGTCATTCAGTGTCGTTTTCCTTCGTCAGAATTCAGTCACGCGTCGACAGTGCGCTCTGGCACGTTGCGCATGGCCCCTTCCCCCTGGACAGCACCCCGCACGCGCACTTGGCGCCTTCCTGGCGTCGGTGGCGCCCTGGCTCGCCTACGCCGGCGTGTCCCGTGGCGGCAGAACCACCATAGCGGCCGACAGGGGGCAACACCGCGGCAGAATGCCGTTCGTTGCCGCCCATCGCCTCCTAGCTCTCCGCGTGGCCCTGCCATGCCAGTGCACGCCCGTGGCACCGTCGACGTGGCCCGTCAAGCACAGAGCGTGCTCCCTGCCGCTGACGGGCCCGCGCCGCCCCGTTCCGTCGAGCTCACCCCAAAGCGCCTAACCCGAGCTCGCTTAGCACCTAAATGGAGTCAGTGGACCCACACGACGGTGCTCAACCCCTAAACCACCCCGACCAATGCCCTGCGCCGCCGTAAACTTCGCCGGAGAACCCCGTTCTCGGCCACCGCCTCGGACCGCCTATATAAAGGGCTCCCGAGCTCGCCCTCGAGCACACACACCCTTTGCACCTCCCCAGCACCCTGCCAGGCCACCAGGGGGACCTTGAGGAGGTCTTCTTCCCCGACTCCGGCCGCCCCGTTCTGCCTCGGCCTCCACCACGATTCACTCCGGTGAGGCCATCTCCGGCGCCCTAATCACGTCAACTACCCCCTCATGCTACCACAAGTCTAACCCCCTCCTCAATTTCATCTCCGCAGCACTCTCCGACGAGACCCACGACTGGCCGAACCGCCGTCCGCCGGAGCTAGGGCCGCCATCAACACAGTACTCGCCAGCGACCACCACCACCACCCACAGACGTGGAATGGTGCACTGATCACAGAGGTAAACCCCGATCACCTTGCCTCGCCGTGGATCGCCGCCGGCGACCACCGCACCTCTCGGGCACCGTCGCGCTCTGTTCCTCTGTTTGAACTTTCAAAACCGATAGGTGGGGCCCGCTTGTCAGCCTCACAGCCGTTTCTTTTAAACGAAACGTTATCTGTACTTTTCCGCAGAACCCCCTGGAAGTTTTCTGTTTCATTACAGATGAGTCCTTGGGTTAAAACAGTTATAACTTTTTAATAGAAGGGAATTTTTGAGTGATTCTTCTTCTGTTCTCTTTAGAATTTTGTCTAGTTTTTTATCATATTTATTTGGGAAATATTTGAAACACTTTTCTGTACACTCACGGTATTTACGTTGCGTACGTATTTTTCTTATACCGTAGATACCGGAGGAGGTGACGGAGTTGCAAACTTCGCACAGTTAGACTCCGACTACTCCGAACCAGGAAAGCATGTTTGAACTCTTGATATGATGAGTGTTGTTGCATGTATGTATTTTAGTATACATGGCATGTTTATGAACATCACTTTGCATGATATATCTCATGCACATAATCGGAAAGTAAGTTTCGGAAAGCATTATGTTGTTGGATACATATTTGCAAAGCCATGTGTTGGTATGAGGATGGGTAAGAGGGCAGTGTTGTGACATGCTAGTCTTATGCCAGATTATTTGACTTTCGTGTCGTCATGACACCATTCACATTCCCATTCATTCCATCCTATACTGTCACATGTTTTCCGATAGGAATATGGCATAGTAAGTTGCAAATCGTTTTCCTGGTACACACCAAGTGGAGAGGCCGGGATGAGGGTTCCATGGCCCTGGATTAAAGCCCGTCATCCGGTCAGGGGGCATGGGTGTTTCTGGTTGGGACCGAGAGGGGGGCACCCCTTAGAGCGCGCGTATAGAAATTTGATCCCATGCTATTCGAGGTTGTGGCCTCCCCGGCTCAAAGTTTTTCTTGGACGTTGGCCAGGGTGATTCCTGGCAACGTGAGGTGAAATGGGTGTGTACTAGTTAAATGTGTTTCTATTGAAATACCGTAAACGGAACTAGTCTTTCATGACTACGGAAATCCGTTGGCTGTGTTCAGTTCTTCCAAACTCTACAGAGTCTCAATCTTTCAATTACTTTGTACTTTGTTCGAGTACTATAATTATCTCATCCTGTCAGGTATCAGCCTCCTTGACAAAACTCCGGTGGGATTTATGTGTGATAAATCCGGTTAAAAGATTATTCTTGTGGATGGACTAATTTGTTGTTTACATTTATTACAAGCCCTGTCTGCGATGTCGCTCAGATGTCCGACGGTGGCAACCTGTTATTTACTTTTATTACAAGCCATGTCTGCGATGTCGCTCAGACGTCCGACGGTGGCAACCTGTTATTTAATTTTATTATAAGCCCTGTCTGTGATGTCGCCCAGATGTTCGACTGTGGCATTTCTTTTAAAGCCCTGTCTGTGATGTCGCCCAGACGTCCGATTGTGGCATTTCTTTTAAAGCCCTTTATGTGATGTCGCCCAGACGTCCGACTGTGGAATTTCTCTTTAAAGCCATGTCTGTGATGTCGCCCATACGTCCGACT
>NC_041385.1:668673286-668699906 GCF_002162155.2 Triticum dicoccoides | reverse complement strand
TTAAAGCCATGTCTGTGATGTCGCCCAGACGTCCGACTATGGTATTTCTTTTAAAGCCCTGTCTGTGATGTCGCCCAGACGTCTGACTGTGGTATTTCTTTTAAAGCCCTTTATGTGATGTCGCCCAGACGTCCGACTGTGGCATTTCTTTTAAAGCCCTTTATGTGATGTCGCCCAGACGTCCGACTGTGGCATTTATTTTAAAGCCCTTTATGTGGTGTCGCTTAGACGCCCGACTGCGGCATGCATTTTATTTACTTACCTTTCGAGGCGTCGCTCCAGACACCCGATCGTTTTTTCAGCTATTTATTTTATTTATCAAGTCCTGCAAATCTTACCATTGTTATATGAGCATCATCCTTTATTCCTGACGCATTCATGCATTCATTGATTATATCTTTTGTCCGAACTGTCTTGCGAGTACTTTCAAGTACTCACCTGGCTTGTTGATTTGGCCAGATGCTGATGAAGGCGATCTCTTGGATGAAGAGTTTGATAGCGAGTCCGACGCCTAGAGGAGTCCCAGTCAGTCCCGTGCGATCCTGTCTTGGTCATTGTATTATCCGCTTTCGCAACCCCGAATAAATTCATCGAGCCTCACCTCGACGCTCGATGTACTGCCAGTAGAAGTCAAGTTATCCACTTCCACTTTTCCCTCGAGCTAGTAGCATGCCACCCCACCCCTGTGTCATATCCGCACATATGTAAAATATTGGCGAGTCTGTAATAAATTGTTGAGCAACCTCAGCTCAACCCTGTAATATATTTGATGCTAGTGGTTCTCTGCTTATCAAGCTTTTGTCTACCAGAAAGGATGACTTTTCCTATACTGGGATTTAAAGATTGGTTTTCTCAATAAATATTTTTATTGAAAAACCGGTCGTGACAGTAAAACATAAGGTAAACAAGATTACATTACCCGGAGGCAGTTTTGAAAGCCGACATGTTAGATTGCATAGACTCACCGGAGGAAGGAGAGGTATCCTGATAATTGGAGTCAGATGAATTGAGAGGTTGGCGAATTAAACCCGCCAAAGGTAAAACAAAACATAAATCGGTGATAACCTTAGTTCGACGCTTCCTGGTTACGTCAGGTAAGCCGGAGGAGAGCTCTACATCCTTGCTGGTCCGGGTCTGCCTCTGGCTTTCAAACTGTTGTTGCTTCAAAAGAAATTGAGGATCTTGATAAGCTAGACGATGTGAAAATCTTACTTTCCGGGTCACCCTCCGGAATTTTTGGTTTGGCAAAGGCTCTGAGTCGGAGGAGATTATAGTTACCTCTTCATCAACCGCTTGGCTGTTCCCCGTATCCTCCTAAAAGGATAGACTGTTAATAAATAATGACAAAAGTGTCAAGGGAGTTAAAAGCTACCTCTTCTTCATCGTCATCAGTGTCATCAAGCTTAAACATATCTGAAGTGCTTGGCTTCCTCTTCTTCGAAGTTCTAGTCTTGGCGGTTTTTCTTTCGGCTCTTTTTGCCGCCCTGGCTTGTTTGGCCGCCTCATGGTTATACTTGACCTTCCAGAAGTTGTCATCAGCTTGTGAAAAATGATAAGGGGTTATGAATAAAAGCAAGGTGTATTATATTAAAGAGTATTCATTGAGGTTGGTAACTCACTGCAGGAGCCGGGTTCTTCTTGCAGAAGGGAAGTAAGCCAAAGGCATTACTAGTCACTGTGCCCTCTTTCAACAATGTTTGGATTGTGGCCTCCACCACATCATCCGGTAAGTCGTCGGGACTATGACGCAATGGGTCATCCTTCTCGCCTGAGTAAGTGCACATTAAGCCGGTGCGGCGGCTTAACGGAAGCACTCGACAAGTGACCCAAACTCGGACCAGGTCAATGCCATCTAAGCCGTTCCCCAAAAGAGCTTTGATTCTTCTAATGGTGGGAGCGAGTGGCAGATGTTCAATAGCAGAAAGTTTATCCGGCAGCGGGTGGTTGGATTCAAGGCGCAGAGCGCGGAAGCCGGGAAGAGGGTTCTCGTCAGCCGGAGAAGTGTCCTGGCAATAGAACCATGTCTGATTCCAATCCTTCGGATGACTCGGCAGTTTAGCATAAGGAAAAAGGCAGTCTCTCCGCCGCTGAATCGAGATGCCACCAAGTTCTAGGCTGGGCCCGTTGGCACGTTCATTCTGCCGGTTTAAGTAGAATAGCTCTCTGAACAAAAGCAGATTGCGCTCTCCTACCAGGTACACCTCGCAGAAGACTTGGAAGTTGCAAATGTTTGACACGGAATTGGGCCTGATGTCTTGAGGTCTGAGGTCAAAGAAATGCAAAACATCCCCGAAGAATTTGGAACCTGGTGGTGCAAATCCCCGGCTCATATGATCCGTAAAAACTATCACCTATCCTTCTTTGGGCTGAGGTTTCTCCTCGGATGAGTCAGGGGCACGATAAGACATGACCTCCTTCTTGGGCAGATGGCCAGACTTCACAAATTCAGACAATTTATGTTTTGTGACTGTGGATGGGACCCAATTACAGGTCACAGGAGCCTTGGTTGCTTTCGGTGCCATGATGTAAATAGAAGCCTATGACAAAATAAGAAGCTCTGGCTCAATTTTAACCCGAAGAGAAAATATTTTTAAGTCTATTCAACATGGCGGCTTACGACGGGGCCTAATGACATATGGCTGATTATATCTGGTTATCTAAGCCGCTATGGGAATCAGTAACAGTTAAGTTATTTTAAGCCGCCAGGAGCTGGCAAGGCTGTCAATTAACATTATCCATTTTAAACCGGCAATGAGGGTCACACAAACATGTTTCACAAATTGCGGCTATTAGTTTGGATCAAACGGCTATTCTGAAAAGCAAAATTTCTAGACCTAGGACTGGCACAAATGAAGCTCAAGGGCTCGAACGGGGCCTCTGTGTGACGGAAAGGGGTCTGCATGCATTCGAAATGGGTGCGAAATAGCTACCGCATCTGTTTTATATCATCTTAAAGATCAAGAAATGGCAGTGGTGATGAAATCTATGAGGGGTTCCTGTCGAACAATGAAGAACACCGAAGAACTCGAAGTTTCTAATGCGGATCTGTGGAACAAGAAAGAGGAAACTTACAGATGCAGAGTTGCTGCGGTGGATCGTCGCATTTTTTCTGGTCAGAACAGGTTGATGCAGCGGCCTGAGTTGGCGAGGACGAGGAGATCTGCGACGGCGGCGGCGGCGGAGCTCGAGCGGCAGAGAGACAGCAAGAGGAAGAAGACGAACGGCTGAGAGAGATAATGGAGAAGACCTAGGTCGAGCCTATTTAGAGGGAAGGGCCGACCGGGACTGTGCGAGAAACGGGGAGATTGGATATTATTATCCAGTGACCCCGACGCCTCGGGTTTCGGGACAATCAGTAAAGGCAAAGATCCGTTGAAGATATAGCAGGATAAAATAAAGATTTAATTGGAGATGACGTCACAGCGGGTTAACATGGATCCAGAAGATGACATCAGGACGGGTTAAACCCTTTTGCACAGACAGAAGACCAAAGGTTTATTTTTAAAGGTATTTTAAGATTGACATGAACCGGTTCAAATCAATCTGGGGCCTAATGTTGGGGATATAACTAGTTGTGTAAGCCGCCCAGGAGGGGCCGAGTTATACAAAGAGGACTCATGAGAAGAAGCCCAAGATCAAGTATGAAGATGGCGGTTCAATAAAGGGTCTAAGGCCCACAGGCGGCTTAAGGCCCATAGTGGTAAACCGTCATAATGATATGACTTGTAACATAAGGTAGACTTAACTAGTCACCTAGCCAGACACTGTCTATGAGACGGTCAGGACTCTGTAGGCCGCAGGGCATCCACCCGTGTATATAAGGGGACGACTTGCTGGCGGCTTAGGGTAAGAAACAACTCATCGAGAACCGGGCAAAGCGTATCTTGCTCCCTGGTCATCGAAACATCAAGCAATACCCACCCAACTAGACGTAGGCCTTACCGTCATCGTAAGGGGACGAACTAGTATAAACCTCTCGTGTCTCTTGTCCTAATCAACCCCTTCAAGCTTCCTAGTTGCGATGGCTCCACGATTAAGTCCTTTCACTAGGACATCTGACGTGACAATTCCACGACACTACGGGTTCGGGAATCAGGTAGACATGACCAAGACAACTCTCCGGCCAATAACCAACAACGGGATCTGGATAACTATGTTGGCTCCCACATGTTCCACGATGATCTCATAGGATGAACCACGATGTCAAGGATTCAAGCAATCCTGTATACAATTCCCTTTGTCAATCGGTACATTACTTGCCTGAGATTCGATCGTCGGTATCCCAATACCTCATTCAATCCCATTACCGGCAAGTCACTTTACTCGTTGCATAATGCATGATCCCATGACTAACCACTTAGTCACATTGAGCTCTTTATGATGATGCATTACCGAGTGGGCCCAGAGATACCTCTCCGTCATACGGAGTGACAAATCCCAGTCTCGATTTGTGCCAACCCAACAGACACTTTCAGAGATACCTGTAGTGCACCTTTATAGTCACCCAGTTACGTTATGATGTTTGGTACACCCAAAGCACTCCTACGGTATCCAACGGAGTTACACAATCTCATGGCCTAAGGAACTCATACTTGACATTAGATAAGCTTTAGCAAACGAACTAAACGATCTTGTGATGTGCTTAGGATTGGGTCTTGTCCATCACATCATTCTCCTAATGATGTGATCCCATTATCAATGACATCCAATGTCCACAGTCAGGAAACCATGACCATCTGTTGATCAACGAGCTAGTCAACTAGAGGCTCACTAGGGACATGTTATGGTCTATGTATTCACACATGTATTACGATTTCCGGATAACAAAATTGTAGCATGAACAATAGACAATTATCATGAACAAGGAAATATAATAATAACCATTTTATTATTGCCTCTAGGGCATATTTACAACAGTCTCCCACTTGCACTAGAGTCAATAATCTAGTTACATTGTGATGAATCGAACACCCATAGAGTTCTGGTGTTGATCATGTTTTGCTTGCGGAAGAGGTTCAGTCAATGGATCTGCGACATTCAGATCCATATGCACTTTGCAAATATCTATGTCTCCATCTTGAACATTTTCACGAATAGAGTTGAAGCGACGCTTGATGTGCCTGGTCTTCTTGTGAACCTGGGCTCCTTGGCAAGGGCAATGGCTCCAGTGTTGTCACAGAAGAGAGTCATTGGCCCCGACGCATTGGGAATAACTCCTAGGTCGGTAATGAACTCCTTCATCCAGATTGCTTCATGTGCTGCCTCCGAGGCTGCCATGTATTCCGCTTCACATGTAGATCCCGCCACGACGCTTTGCTTGCAACTGCACCAGCTTACTGCCCCACTGTCGGGGATATACCCCGCGGTATAAACCGCCGGATGTATGACCCGGCTAGAGTTTGGCGATTCACTGACGACCCACTTGGACATGGCGGTTTACGGTTCATTGGTAATCCGGCAGGCGGGTCAGAGGAGCGACAAGACCCGGTGGCCCAACGGGCGGTTTATGGAAGGCCGGATCATGCTATGGTGGGCCGGTTTAAGAGAAAAGGCGTGAGGAATATTCACTTTACAAGGAAGGCCCGGACTTGTATCCGGTTTGTATTAGAAGGAAGACTAGTCCTAATCCTAATAGGACTCCATATGTAACCCGCCCCTTCAACATATATAAGGAGGGGCAGGGCTCCCCAAAGGGGGGACAAGCTAGAAGCTACAAACAAACAATAATCTCTAGGGCTAGACACAAAGAGGAGAGCCGGTTTACGGCGACTCCCTCGTGATGATAATGAGACCTAGCCTCAAACAGCATTTAGGGTTTTTACCGGATGATGTTTCCCGGGGCCCGAAGCTGTCTAAATCCCTGTCTTGTTTTGCGTCTCTCGATTCCGCTCAACCCCTCTCAAGCTACCACATAGATGCATTGGCCCCGCGACTAAGTCCTCACACTAAGGACATCTGCCGTGACAAAACCACGACACCCACCATTCAAAATATACACGTATCCGGTTTGTGACTTAGAGTCATCCAGATCTGTGTCGAAGCTAGCGTCGACGTAACCCTTTACGACAAGCTCTTCGTCACCTCCATAAATGAGAAACATATCCTTAGTCCTTTTTAGGTACTTCAAGATATTCTTGACTGCTGTCTAGTGTTCCATGCCGGGATTACTTTGGTACCTTTCTACCAAACTTACGGCAAAGTTTACATCAGGTCTGGTACATGGCATGGCATACATAATAGACCCTATAGCCGAGGCATAGGGGATGACACTCATCTTTTCTCTATCTTCTGCCGTGGTCGGGCATTGAGCCGAGCTCAATTTCACACCTTGCAACACAGGCAAGAACCCCTTCTTGGACTGATCCATATTGAACTTCTTCAATATCTTATCAAGGTATGTGCTTTGTGAAAGACCTATGAGGCGTCTCGATCTATCTCTATAGATCATGATGCCTAATATGTAAGCATCTTCTCCAAGGTCCTTCATTGAAAAACACTTATTCAAGTAGGCCTTAATGTTGTCCAAAAGTTCCCATCAAAAGTATGTCATCTACATATAATATGAGAAATGCTACAGAGTTGCCACTCACTTTCTTGTAAACGCAGGCTTCTCCATAAGTCTGCATAAACCCAAACGCTTTGATCATTTCATCAAAGCGAATGTTCCAACTCTGAGATGCTTGCACAAGCCCATAGATGGAGCGCTAGAGCTTGCATACCTTGTTAGAATTCTTATGATCGACAAAACCTTCGGGCTGCTTCATATACAATTCTTCCTTAAGGAAGCCGTTAAGGAATGCTGTTTTGACGTCCATTTGCCATATATCATAATCATAGAATGCGGCAATTGCTAACATGATTCGGACGGACTTCAGCTTTGCTACGGGCGAGAAGGTCTCATCGTAGTCAACCCCTTGAACTTGTCGATAACCCTTAGCGACAAGTCGAGCTTTATAGATGGTAACATTACCATCCGCGTCCATCTTCTTCTTAAAGATCCATTTATTTTCTATCGCTTGCCGATCATCGGGCAAGTCTGTCAAAGTCCATACTTTGTTTTCATACATGGATCCTATCTCAGATTGCATGGCTTCTAGCCATTTGTTGGAATCTGGGCCCGCCATTGCTTCTTCATAGTTTGAAGGTTCACCGTTGTCTAACAACATGACTTCCAGGACAGGGTTGCCATACCATTCTGGTGTGGAATGTGTCCTTGTGGACCTACGAAGTTCAGTAGTAACTTGATCCGAAGTACCTTGATCATCATCATTAACTTCCTCTCCAGTCGGTGTAGGCACCACAGGAATATCTTCCTGAGTTGCGCTACTTACCGGTTCAAGAGGTAGTACTTCATCAAGTTCCACCTTCCTCCCACTTACTTCTTTCGAGAACTCTTTCTCCAGAAAGGACCCATTCTTGGCAACAAAGATCTTTCCTTCGGATCTGAGGTAGAAGGTATACCCAATTATTTCCTTAGGGTATCCTATGAAGATGCATTTTTCCGACTTGGGTTCGAGCTTTTCAGGTTGAAGTTTCTTGACATAAGCATCGCATCCCCAAACTTTTAGAAACGACAGCTTAGGTTTCTTTCCAAACCATAATTCATACGGTGTCGTCTCAACGGATTTAGACGGTGCCCTATTTAAAGTGAATGTATAGCCGTCTCTAAAGCGTATCCCCAAAATGATAGCGGTAAATCGGTAAGAGACATCATAGACCGCACCATATCCAATAGAGTGCGATTATGACGTTCGGACACACTATTACACTGAGGTGTTCCAGGCGGTGTGAGTTGTGAAATGATTCCACATTTGCTTAAGTGCGTATCAAACTTGTGACTTAAATATTCTCCCCCACGATCTGATTGTAAGAACTTTATTTTTCTATCACGTTGATTTTCTACCTCATTCTGAAATTCCTTGAACTTTTCAATGGTCTCAGACTTGTGTTTCATTAAGTAGACATACCCATATCTACTTAAGTCATGGGTGAGGGTGAGAACGTAACGATAGCCACCGCGAGCCTCAACACTCATTGGACCGCACACATCAATATGTATAATTTCCAATAAGTTGGTTGCTCGCTCCATTGTTCCGGAGAATGGAGTCTTGGTCATTTTGCCCATGAGGCATGGTTAGCACGTGTCAAATGATTCGGGATCAAGAGACTCTAAAAGTCCATCCGCATGGAGCTTCTTCATGCGTTTAACACCAATGTGACCAAGACGGCAGTGCCACAGATATGTGGGACTATCACTATCAATCTTATGTCTTTTGGTATTCACACTATGAATATGTGTAACATCACGTTCGAGATTCATTAAGAATAAACCATTGACCAGTGGGACATGACCATAAAACATATCTCTCATATAAATAGAACAACCATTATTCTCGGATTTAAATGAGTAGCCACCTCATATTAAACGAGATCCAGATACAATGTTCATGTTCAAAGCTAGCACTAAATAACAATTATCGAGGTCTAAAACTAATCCCATAGGTAAATGTAGAGGTAGTGTGCCGACGGTGATCACATCGACCTTGGAACCATTCCCAATGCGCATCGTCACCTCGTCCTTCGCCAGTCTCCGCTTATTCCGCAGCTCCTGTTTTGAGTTACAAGTATGAGCAACCGCACCGGTATCAAATACCTAGGAGCTACTACGAGTACTGGTAAGATACACATCAATTACATGTATATCACATATACCTTTGGTGTTGCCGCCTTCTTGTCCGCTAAGTACTTGGGGCAGTTCCGCTTCCACTGTCCGCTTCCCTTGCAATAAAAGCACTCAGTCTCAGGTTTGGGTCCATGCTTTGGCTTCTTCCCGGCAACTGGCTTACTGGGAGCGGCAACTCCCTTGCCATCCTTCTTGAAGTTCTTCTTACCCTTGCCTTTCTTGAAACTAGTGGTTTTATTGACCATCAACACTTGATGTTCCTTTTTGATTTCTATCTCCGCTGATTTCAGCATTGAAAATAACTCAGGAATAGTTTTCACCATCCCTTGCATATTGTAGTTCATCACAAAGCTCTTGTAGCTAGGTGGGAGCGACTGAAGGATTCTGTCAATGACCACGTCATCCGGGAGGTTAACTCCCAGCTGAGACAAGCGGTTGTGCAACCCAGACATTTTGAGTATGTGCTCGCTGACAGAACTATTCTCCTCCATCTTACAACTATAGAACTTGTCGGAGACTTCATATCTCTCGACCTGGGCATGAGCTTGGAAAACCATTTTCAGCTCTTGGAACATCTCATATGCTCCGTGCTACTCAAAACGCTTTTGGAGCCCCGGTTCTAAGCTGTAAAGCATGCTGCACTAAACCAGGGAGTAATCATCACTACGCAACTGCCAGGCGTTCATAACGTCTTGATTTGTTGAAAAACGGGTGCTTCACCTAGCGGTGCATCTAGGACATATGCTCTTTTGGCAGCTATGAGGATGATCCTCAAGTTCCGGTTCTAGTTCGTATAGTTGCTGCCATCGTCTTTCAGCTTGGTTTTCTCTAGGAACGCATTGAAGTTGAGGGCAACATTAGCGTGGGCCATTTGATCTACAAGACATATTGCAAAAGTTTTATACTAAGTTCGTGATAATTAAGTTCATCTAATCAAATTATTTAATGAACTCCCACTCAGATAGACATCCCTCTAGTCATCTAAGTGATCCATGATCCGAGTCAACTAGGCCGTGTCCGATCATCACGTGAGACGGACTAGTCATCATCGATGAACATCTTCATGTTGATCGTATCTTCTATATGACTCATGTTCGACCTTTCGATCTCTTGTGTTCCGAGGCCATGTCTGTACATGCTAGGCTCGTCAAGTCAACCTAAGTGTTTTCGCATGTGTAAATCTGTCTTACACCCGTTGTATGTGAACGTTAGAATCTATCACACCCGATCATCACGTGGTGCTTCGAAACAACGAACTTTCACAATGGCGCACAGTTAGGGGGGACACTTTCTTGAAATTATTATGAGGGATCATCTTATTTACTACCGTTGTTCTAAGCAAATAAGATGCAAAATCATGATAAACATCAGATGCAATCAAATAGTGACATGATATGGCCAATATCATTTTGCTCCTTTTGATCTCCATCTTCGGGGCGCCATGATCATCATCGTCACCGACATGACACCATGATCTCCATCATCATGATCTCCATCATCGTGTCTTCATGAAGTTGTCACGCCAATGATTACTTGTACTACTATGGCTAACGGTTTAGCAATAAAGTAAAGTAATTACATGGCATTATTCAATGACACGCAGGTCATACAATAATTAAGACAACTCCTATGGCTCCTGCCGGTTATCATACTCATCGACATGCAAGTCGTGATTCCTATTACAAAAACATGATCAATCTCATACATCACATATATATCATCCATCACATCCTTTTGGCCATATCACATCACAAGGCATATGCTGCAAAAACAAGTTATCCTCTAATTGTTGTTGCATGTTTTTACGTGGCTACAATAGGGTTCTAGCAAGAACGTTTCTTGCATACGTCAAAACCACAACGTGATATGCCAATTTCTATTTACCCTTCATAAGGACCCTTTTCATCGAATCCGATCCGACTAAGGTGGGAGATACAGACACCCGCTAGCCACCTTATGCAACTAGTGCATGTCAGACGGTGGAACCTGTCTCACGTAAGCGTACGTGTAAGGTCAGTCCGGGCCACTTCATCCCATGATGCCGCCGAAACAAGATAAGACTAGTAGTGGCAAGTAAATTGACAAAATCAACACCCACAACAAAATTGTGTTCTACTCGTGCATAGAAACTACGCATAGACCTAGCTCATGATGCCACTGTTGGGGATCGTAGCAGAAATTTAAAATTTTCTACGCATCACCAAGATCAATCTATGGAGTCATCTAGCAACGAGAGAGAGAGGAGTGCATCTACATACCCTTGTACATCGCGAGCGGAAGCGTTCAAGAGAACATGGTTGATGGAGTCGTACTCGTCGTGATCCAAATCACCGATGATCCTAGCGTCGAACGGACGGCACCTCCGCGTTCAACACACGTACGGAGTGGAGACGTCTCCCGTGCCTTGATACAGCAAGATGGAGGAAGAGGTTGAGGAAGAGGGCTCCAACAGCAGCACGACGACGTGGTGGTGATGGAGAGGCAGTACTCCGGTAGGGCTTCGCCAAGCTCTTACGGAGGAGGAGAGGTGTTGGGGAGGGGAGGGGCTGTGCCTTGGATGTGGTGCTGCAGCCCTCCCGTCTCCCCTTTATTTATAGGAGGAGGGGAAAGGGGGCCGGCCCCCTCTAGATGAGATCTAGAGGGGGGGGCGGCCAAGGGGAGGGGGCTTGGCCCCCAAGCAAGGGGGCGCCCCCTTTAGGGTTCCCCCCCAACCCTAGGAGCATGGGCCCAAGGGGGGATGCGCCCAACCCTCCAAGGGCTAGTTCCCTTCCCAGTACGGCCCATGAAGCCCTTCGAAAGAGGTGTCCCCTCCCGGTGGACCCCCGGAACCCCTCCGATACAATACCGGTATGCCCCCGAACTTTTCCGGTGACCGTATGACAACTTCCCATATATAAATCTTCACCTCCAGACCATTTCAGAACTCCCCGTGATGTCCGGGATCTCATCCGGGACTCCGAACAACATTCGTTAATCACTTACAAGTCTTCCTAATAACCCTAGCGTCACCGAACCTTAAGTGTGTAGACCCTACGGGTTTGGGAATCACACAGACATGACCGAGATAGCTCTCCGGCCAATAACCAACAATGGGATCTGGATACCCATGTTGGCTCCCACATGTTCCACGATGATCTCATTAGACGAACCACGATGTCAAGGATTCAAGCAATCCCGCATACAATTCCCTTTGTCAATCGGTACGTTACTTGCCCGAGATTCGATCGTCGGTATCCCAATACCTCATTCAATCCCGTTACTGGCAAGTCACTTTACTCGTTACATAATGAATGATCCCGTGACTAACCACTTAGTCACATTGAGCTCATATGATGATGCATTACCGAGTGGGCCCAGAGATACCTCTCCGTCATACGGAGTGACAAATCCCAATCTTGATTCGTGCCAACCCAACAGACACTTTCAGAGATACCTGTAGTGCACCTTTATAGTCACCCAGTTACATTGTGACGTTTGGTACACCCAAAGCACTCCTACGGTGTCTGGGAGTTACACAATCTCATGGTCTAAGGAACTGATACTTGACATTACAAAAGCTTTAGCAAACGAACTACACGATCTTGTGCTGTGCTTAGGATTGGGTCTTGTCCATCACATCATTCTCCTAATGATGTGATCCCGTTATCAATGACATCCAATGTCCATGGTTAGGAAACCATGACCATCTGTTGATCAACGAGCTAGTCATCCAGAGGCTCACTAGGGACGTGTTATGGTTTATGTATTCTCACATGTATTACGATTTCCGGATAACACAATTATAGCATGAACAATAGACAATTATCATGAACAAGGAAATATAATAATAACCATTTTATTATTGCCTCTAGGGCATATTTCCAACAGCAACAAGGACAAGTGTGCCTGGCACTCGTCCTAGATGGAGAAACTCGATAAAGCTCACGTCGTGTATGCGACCAAGGAGGCATACACGAGCTACGACATGTACATGCGGATCATTGACATGAGGAAGTGCCTCCTTCCCCAAAACGGCCTGGGATCCAGCCGGAAGCAGAGCAATGGCAAGCGTCGTCGCAACAATAAGTAGATGATTAGATCATCGTTTATCCTACTTTAGTATGCATGTAATTGCTTACTTTGGTGTGTGGAAATGTTATGTGTGTATTCACTTGTGTAATTGTATGCTTAATTTGGTTATGCAATGCTGTCTTTTTAAGTATATATGTTGATGCTCTATAGACAGAGCGTAGATATTGTGCGGACAAAGAAAATCACATTGCACACGGACTAAACAATGTAACCAATCGGTGGTGTTTTCATCAATCACTCACAATTGTATACCAGCAATCATTTGCTCACTACACACACGGCTTGTTAGCAGTAATCGTCTGTGCTGTTATCGGTCTTTGCACACATTTCCGATTACAGACCTGTTTGCCTCGTATCACACACATCCTGTTCATTTGAACCGTTTCTGTTCTCATGTCTCAACGCAAACAGTTCAACTGAGTGAACCGCATGCCGTATATCGCACACACCTTTGATCTGGCTGACCATTTATTTTGTGTTTCCTAATCACAAACAGTTCATCCGAGTGAACCGTATGTTGTACATCACACACACCTTCATCTAGCTGCTTGTTTCTTTTGTTCCTCCTCATCGCAAACAGTTAATTGAGATGAACCATATGCCCCGCATTGCACACGCAACTAAAATCTGAATCGTATTTGATGCATCCTCCATCGCAAATGTTTTGCACCTTTTTTGAAGATTATTTTACACCACCGTCTGCGATTATGGCATCGCACACAGTTTCGTCAAAGGGTCTCTAATCGTAGTGTCGCGTTAGCAGCATCCTGCAGTAGTGGACAGACGCATAATAAAGGTTGTTATCATAAGGGGAAATATAATGTGACGTTCTTTTGCACTAAGGGATTGAGCATACAAACAAATAAGCGCATGGCAACCTCTCTTCCCTCTATGAAGGGCCTATCTTTTACTTTTCAGTATTTACTTTTATGCAAAGAGTCAAAGTTTTTCTCTCTATTCCTTTTTATTTTTCTCTTTTGCCAAGCATCATGTGCTGAGGAAAGATCTAGGCACATATGTCCAGTTGAATATGGGTAGCATGAGTTATTATTGTTGACATCACCCTTGAGGTCGATACGCTGGGAGGAAAAACAATAAGCCCCTATCTTTCTATGTGTCCGGTTGAAACGTTTTGCTCATGTGTATGCAGTGAGTGTTGGCAATCATAGAAGACTATATGATGGTTGAGTATGTGGAGCTCTTACTTAAACTCTGTTGAATAAGTTGAATTGTAATTGCTTGGTGACTGAGAACATAGGTTGTTGAGTTTCAAGAGAGTTCATTGTTTGAACCTTAACATGTGAATTGGTTGCTACTATAACATGAGAAGTTTTGTAAGAAAGAATTGCTGTTATGATGCTAGAAAAAGTGATCGAAATTATCATTGATCAAACTTATGCACTTTGCTAGCATTCACACTTCATAAATTATTTCTTTTATCATCTACCTACTCGAGGACGAGTAGGAATTAAGATTGGGGATGCTGATACATCTCCAACGTATCTATAATTTATGAAGTATTCACGCTGTTATTTTATCATTCTTGGGTGTTTTACAATCATTTTATGGCAACTTTATATCATTTTATGGGACCAACCTATTGACCCAGTGCCCCAGTGCTAATTGATGTTTTTTGCTTGTTTTTTACATTGCAGGAAATCAATATCAAATGGAGTCCAAACACAACGAAACTCCACACAGATAGTTTATGGACCAGAAGGAACCCATTGGGCCAGAGCAGCTGCTAGGGGGTGCCCCGAGGGGGCACAACCCACTAGGGTGCCCCGAGGGGGGCACAACCCACTAGGGCCGTCCAGGGCCCCTGGCGCGCCCAGGTGGGTTGTGCCCATCTCGGTGGCCTCCCACACCCCCTCTTTGCCCTATGAATTGACAAATATTCTGAAACCCTTCGGGGCAGACCTAGATCAGACGTTCTGCTGCCGCAAGGCTCTGTAGCCACCGAAAACCAATCTAGACCCGTTCTAGCACCCTGTCGGAGGGGGGAATCATCTCCGGTGGCCATCTTCATCATCCTGGCGGCCACCATGATGAGGAGGGAGTAGTCCACCCTCGGGGCTGAGGGTTTGTACCAGTAGTTATGTGTTTGATCTCTCTATCTCTCTCATGATCTATATCATGGGCTTTGTTAATATAGTCGGATCATATGATGTTTCTCCCTTCTATACTCTTGTTATGATGAATTGAGTCTTTACCCTTTGAAGTTTTGTCTTGTCGGATTGAATATTCAGAGAATAGAACACATGATGTATGTCTTGCGGTATGGATACTTGAGTTGACAATGAGGTATCATATTGATTCACTTGATATGTGTCTTGGCATTCAACTCGCGGATTCCCGCGGTGATATTGGGGTAATCTATGCATAGGGGTTGATGCACGTTTTTATTATCTTTACTCCGAGTGAAACTTTGGGGTCTCTTTATAGTTCTTTGTGTGGATTGAGTATTATGAATATGAATTTTCTTTGGTGTTATTCTAGTACGAACTCTAGGATAGATCGAACGGAAAAAATAGCTTTGTGTTATTTTAGTATGAACTCTTGAATAGATTGAATGGAAAGAATAGATTTGAGGTGGTTTCGTGCCCTACAAACAATTTCTATCTTTTGTTCTCCACTAATAGGAACTCAGGAGTGATTCTTTATTGCACTTTGAGGGATAATCATATGATCCAACTATGTTAGCATTGTTGAGAGGTTGCACTAGTGAAAGTACGGACCTGGGCCTCATTTTTAAGCATCGCAATACCGTTTTTGTGCCCGTTTACTATTTGCTACCTTGTTGTTTTTATTTATTTAGATTATAAAAATATATTTCTACCATCAATATTACACTTTTATCACCATCTCTTCCCCGAACAAGTGCACCTATACAATTTGCAATTGTATTGGGTGTGTTGGGGACACAAGAGATTTCTTGTATTTGGTTGCAGGGTTGTTTGAGAGAGATCATCTTCATCCTACACCTCCCACGGATTGATAAACCTTAGGTCATCCACTTGAGGGAAAATTGCTATTGTCCTACAGAACTCTGCGCTTGGAGGCCCAACACGTGTCTAGAAGAATAAAGTTGTGTAGTAGACATCAAGCTGGCCCGTTAACATCCTGCCATGTTTTGGGTCAAATTAAGGCCCATATCACATCAGGCCCGTTCACAGCCTGCCGCCTTTTGGGCCAAATTACGGCCCATATCGGTATAGGCCCGTTGATAGGCCATTGTTCTTTTGGGCCCATTCTAAGCCAGGTTTGTATTTTAGCCTGTTAAATGCCTATTTTCTAGTTTGGCACAATAATAGTTTTGGCCTGTTAGTGGTCCGTGGTGCATCTAGGACGTTGTCGGCCCGATTTAACTTTAGGCCATTTAACGGCCCATGCAGAAACTGGGCTATTTCTTGTCCGAAGTAATCTTAGGCCTCTTAACGGCCCGTAGTCTTCGTGGATAAATTTCAGCCCAACTGGCCTATCGGCCTTTTAGTGGCCCGTGCAACAGTTGGGCCTAATTATAGCCCGCGTTGAATCCGGCCTGCTTACAGCCCATCTGATAATGGCCCGTGATACTTTTGGACCTATGGCCCGTGTGGATACCGGCCTGCTTAAAGCCCATAATTTGATTGGGCCAAACATGGCCGATATATATTTTGGCCTGTTAAGGGCTCGTCCTATTTGGGCCAAACATGGGCCTTAGGCAGTTTTGGCCTGTATTAGCCCGTGAATTTTTCGGATCAATGTTAGCCCAATCTAGGTTTTAGCCTGTTAAAAGCCCATGGTATTCTCTGGCCCAATTGGCCAGAACTTTACTAGGCCTGTTAAAGGTGAAAAACTACTATACATTTAGACCTGCTAATGGCGCAAGATGATTATAGGCCCATATTTTTGCCCATAGGAGTAACGGGCCGGCCTGAAGACCGACAACATTGAGATCCACTGAACCTTTCGGCCTAAATTAAAACATACCGACGAAGAATAAACCTAGACTGTAGATTAAAGAAATTATGGCATATTACATCCACTGGGAAAGTTCGCTACCGGTGATAATAAAGTGCAACGTGACCGCGGATTACATATAGTGGGCATCAAAGGTCGCCACCAGTGCATATAAACGCGCCAACAAAAGAATATACAGAACCGAGAGCACTCCAGAAGGCATTAGGCCTGGCCAGGATGGGCTCCGCAAGCAGCTGAACAAGTCGATGAGACCTTAATTGTGTCAATGATAGATGCTCCATCCCTAGCTGTATAGCACCATAGTACTTAAGGCAGTCCTCTGAGATCTTCATTGCGTCATTGACATCAAGTCTGGTCTGAGCTAAAGCAAGCCTTTCCGTTTTAAGTTGAGACTGAAGAAGTCAAACTAATTGAGGCAGCGAATGCACATAAGTTGTGTCATAGCTGCTGGTGAGTAGCTTCAACTCACTGTCTTCATCAAGGCAGGACCTTGGGGTCATCTCGCTCTCTTCGAGATGGCTTGGCTCACTATCTTCCCTAAAGTTCTGCCTAACATAAGAGATACGACTATGAAAGAGAAACAAGGAGACACGTAACATGTTTCACAATTATATAAGCAAATAAATGGATTTGTTCTACATAAGGAACATGTTTTTACAACTACAATTTAAAACGGGCAGTTGTTGCAAACATCCAATCAGATGTAAACAACAGTGGAGGAAATGATGCCTATCCAAATATATACTAGAACAAAGTTTGAAGGCTTGAGAAGGATGAACTTACATTACATGTTAGCACAGGCTGGACAAAGCCCTTCTCCATGTTGATGGAAGGATAATTCAATAAATTCCCCAAAGAAACTTCTTCATAAGTGTTGCCATTATTCTACATTTTGCAAAGAGTAAATATAGATCAAATAATATTGGAAGAAATAGAGGATAATGAAGCTCAAGTGCAGACTGATGATACATAATCAAATAGCAATTAATTAAGTACAACGTTACAAGGAAAAAGGTACTGAAAAGAGGAATGCAAACATCGACGTGTGCAATGGCACTGGCTTTATTCAACATTTTGGTAAGAGTAAATGTAGATATGATAATTTGGAGAAAGTGGATGGCAGGGTAGATAAGATGCAGAGTAATGCTAGACAATCAACTATCTCGTGATGCAAGTACAGTAATACCACCACCGTCCATTATTACTTGTCGCTCAAATGGATGTATCTAGCACTATTAAGTTCTAAATACATCCAATTGATCAATAATTAATTCGATACAAAGGGAGTACATGACAACAAGTACTTACATGAGCAATCCGAAACTTCATAACCATTTTGTTAATTCTACATTTATCTAAGAGTAAATATAGATCATATAATTTCAAGCAAAGGGAGGATAAAGAAGCGAACATTTACAGTGATGCTACATGATCAAACAGCAATGAGTGTATGTATGCTGACAAAGGGCAAGAGGTACTGACAAGAGCAATGCAGTGCCCAGTATTGTTGTGAGATCCTATGATCCTTTGAGCAAGGAGATTCATGTGAAATTAGTTTTCATACAAGAGAGAAGGTAAGGCACATGCAAAAATTTAGGAGTTAAAATTTTGAATTGATATCATAGACAGTACCTGACGCTGGGCTCTTTGTAGTTCTAATAGGGGTTTGGCTAGTGTAGTAGGGGTAAAGTGTGGTACAATTGGGCTTGTGTTTTCCGTGGCTGCTGATCTATCTGATTTAACAAGTATCACTATCTTTTCCAAATACCTAGTTTGTACTCCTTGAGGATCTGCACTCACCCTCTTCCTTTTGGACACCTATTACGAAAGAACAACATTTGACTGGAAAAACATAGTATGATGACACATGGAATAGGTACAGAAAATGGATAGGTATGGCATATACTCATATATGATGCTTAAACTAAACAGATGGTGGTGTAACAAAGTAGAAGTAATGCAAGAGGTCATATGCAAAATACGTGCGACCAATACAACCTTGCCAAGTTAGAGAAAGCACCTTGATGGGTGAATAAGATAGGCCATCCTCCACCATGCCAAGTTTGTTAGCCAGTGGATTGTTCCGCAATATTCCTCTCGTGCGCCAATTTTCATATTCATTTTGATCATGTTCAATACCAGACATGCATGAAAACATAAAAACAAGTGAGATTCTCTTTGTAATGCAGAAGTGATTCTAATCCAATACTGCCTCCCTGTAAACCCCTTTGTGCTATCTCTGCAATTCTCCTGAGAGATGCCATGCATGATGTAATTTTATATGTGCATTAATATAATGTGGCCTACTACTCAAAATATGAGAGCTCCAGAAGTGATGATACTTCGCAGATGATAGATTTAACATATAGTAAAGAAGAACAAGTCGACCTGACCTGACAAATTAAGAATATACTAAGGAAGAACAACTTGACCTGACCAGTCGACCGCAAAGGTCTCTGCTACTCTTCCCAACAAGGAACATACTTATTAAAGAAGAGAAGAGGATCATGTTAAAGAAGAGCAGAAGAGCAAGTAGATTGAAGATATTACAAGTCTTTCTATACAATGTCTGTTGCCCACCCATGATGAACCAGAGCACACAAAGAAATACTATTCCTTCCGGTCTCTCCATATGTGGCTCACATGCATTTTGAAACTAAAGTAGGAAAATTTTGCTGACCAATTAAACATGTCTTAGTTTTACTAATATCAGCATAATATCATATTTGAATTTGTACAACTAAGATTGTTTAGCTCGATGGGTGGAGAAGTGCTGTTACGACACGAACCACGTAGGATGACCGTGGTCATCATAAAATGGGGAAACCGTAAGCATGATGAGTAGAGTGTTGACTGTGGCAGTGGGATGGCAGATCTGAAGCTGCAAACCGCGCAAAAGGTAGTTAGCAACCAATGTTTGCTTTGAAATAACAACTAAGATTTGGTATGGACAAGAAAGTACATTCAACAAGTGACAAAGAAATGCAATTATGTTTTCTCTCTATATGTCGCGACATGCATTTGGAAACTCAAGTGGGACCTTTAGCTAAACAATTAAATGTGTGTGTTAACTAATATCAGTATCACATCATAATCATATTTGAACAACTAAGCTTTGGAATTATGAGTGTTGTGTTGTTTAGCTTGAAGGGCGGAGTAATGCTAGTATAACACAAAGCCCCTATGCAGATCATAGTAGAGTAGATAAAAGGGGGAAAACCCTAAGCATCAATAGTAAAATAAGAAAAGTGGAACTAGCTAGACCAGTGAGTGGTGCACATGCTTTTCGAAACGAATATAGGAACATTAGGTGGCCAATTAAATATTCTCTGTTTTAGTAATATGAGCATCATATCATATTCGTATTTCAACAACTAAGCTTTGGAATTATGAGTGGCATGTCGTTTCGCTTGATGGGTTGAGGTCTTGAGGAGCAGTGCTGTAACATCCCAAATTTTCAATTTGGAATGTTATACATTAGATCATCTTTGCATATCATATTTTATTGCATTGTGGTTTGATCCTAGAAATTCTATGCAACTCAAGGACCCACGGAGATAGTTGGGGATTTCGCTATTTTCATATTTGAGTTTTTCTCAAATTTAGAAAAAAGGATCATTTGATTTTAATTATTTTATCTTCGAATATTTCAATTATAAAAATAAGAGAGAGGGAATAAAATGACTTTCCCAAAATAAAGAAATATTGGGGATTTAATAATGAAATCAAATAAGATTTTATTTCAGAGTTTTATCGACATTTTATTTGAATTAGGAAAAATACTCGTTTTTTAAAATTGCATTTTAGGCCCAAATAAATGTTCATCTTGTCCGGCTTATTTTTAGAGGACAGGGAAAATTTATTTCGGGATTTTTGGAGTCCGTTTAGTATTTCTTTTCTTTCTTTTTCTGCACGTCGTAATTTTTTTTAAAGGAAACCGACTTTGGGCCGTACCCGAGCGGGACTCCGCCCGGGGGGCTTTATAAGCCACCACCCCAGCGATCGAAGCCCACCCCACCAGCCCAATCCGCCACCGCCGCCGGAACCCTAGCTGCCGCCCGCGCTGCCCGTCGGAACCCTAGCCGCTGTTGGGATTCGTAGTAATTTCAAAAAATTTCCTACGCACACACAGGATTATGTGATGCATAGCAACGAGAGGAGAGTGTTGTCTACGTACCCAACGCAGACCGACTGCGGAAGCAATGACACGACGTAGAGGAAGTAGTCGTACGTCTTCACGATCCAACCGATCAAGCACCGAAACTACGGCACCTCCGAGTTTGAGCACACGTTCAGCTCGATGACGATCCCCGGACTCCGATCCAGCAAAGTGTCGGGGAAGAGTTTCGTCAGCACGACGGCGTGGTGACGATCTTGATGAACTACAGCAGCAGGGCTTCGCCTAAACTCCGCTACAGTATTATCGAGGAATATGGTGGCAGGGGGCACCGCACACGGCTAAGGAATCGATCACGTGGATCAACTTGTGTCAACTTGTGTGTTTAGAGGTGCCCCTGCCTCCGTATATAAAGGAGGAGAGGAGGGGAGGCTGGCCGGCCAAAGAGGGAGGCGCAGGAGAGTCCTACTCCCTCTGGGAGTAGGATTCCTCCCCCCTATCCTAGTCCAACTAGGATTCCTCGGAGGGGAAGGGAGAGAGGGGGGCCGGCCACCTTCTCCTAGTCCTAATAGGACTAGGGGAGGGGAAAGAGGCGCAGCCACCTTGGGCTGCCCCTTTCTCCTTTCCACTAAGGCCCATGATGGCCCATATGGCTCCCGGGGGGTTCCGGTAACCTCCCGGTAACCCGGTAAAATCCCGATTTCACCCGGAACACTTCCGATGTCCAAACATAGGCTTCCAATATATCAATCTTTACGTCTCGACCATTTCGAGACTCCTCGTCATGTCCGTGATCACATCCGGGACTCCGAACAACCTTCGGTACATCAAAATGCATAAACTCATAATATAACTGTCATCGTAACCTTAAGCGTGCGGACCCTACGGGTTCGAGAACAATGTAGACATGACCGAGACATGCCTCTGGTCAATAACCAATAGCGGGACCTGGATGCCCATATTGGCTCCTACATATTCTACGAAGATCTTTATCGGTCAGACCGCATAACAACATACGTTGTTCCCTTTGTCATCGGTATGTTACTTGCCCGAGATTCGATCGTCGGTATCCAATACCTAGTTCAATCTCGTTAACGGCAAGTCTCTTTACTCGTTCCGTAATACATCATCTCACAACTAACATATTAGTTGTAATGCTTGCAAGGCTTATGTGATGTGTATTACCGAGAGGGCCCAGAGATACCTCTCCGACAATCGGAGTGACAAATCCTAATCTCGAAATACGCCAACCCAACATCGACCATTGGAGACACCTGTAGTACTCCTTTATAATCACCCATTTACGTTGTGACGTTTGGTAGTACCCAAAGTGTTCCTCCGGTAAACGGGAGTTGCATAATCTCATAGTCGTAGGAACATGTATAAGTCATGAAGAAAGCAATAGCAACATACTAAACGATCAGGTGCTAAGCTAATGGAATGAGTCATGTCAATCAGATCATTCTACTAATGATGTGACCTCGTTAATCAAACAACTCATTGTTCATGGTTAGGAAACATAACCATCTTTGATTAACGAGCTAGTCAAGTAGAGGCATACTAGTGACACTCTGTTTGTCTATGTATTCACACATGTATTATGTTTCCGGAAAATACAATTCTAGCATGAATAATAAACATTTATCATGATTATAAGGAAATAAATAATAACTTTATTATTGCCTCTAGGGCATATTTCCTTCAGTCTCCCACTTGCACTAGAGTCAATAATCTAGATTACACTGTAATGAATCTAACACCCATGGAGCTTTGGTGCTGATCATGTTTTGCTCGTGGAAGAGGCTTAGTCAACGGGTCTGCAATATTCAGATCCGTATGTATCTTGCAAATCTCTATGTCTCCCACCTGGACTAGATCCCGGATGGAGTTGAAGTGTCTCTTGATGTGTTTGGTCCTTTTGTGAAATCTGGATTCCTTTGCCAAGGCAATTGCACCAGTATTGTCACAAAAGATTTTCATTGGACCCGATGCACTAGGTATGACACCTAGATCGGATATGAACTCCTTCATCCAGACTCCTTCATTTGCTGCTTCCGAAGCAGCTATGTATTCCGCTTCACATGTAGATCCCGCTACGACGCTTTGTTTAGAACTGCACCAACTGACAGCTCCACCGTTTAATGTAAACACGTATCCGGTTTGCGATTTAGAATCGTCCGGATCAGTGTCAAAGCTTGCATCAACGTAACCTTTTACGATGAGCTCTTTGTCACTTCCATATACGAGAAACATATCCTTAGTCCTTTTCAGGTATTTCAGGATGTTCTTGACCGCTGTCCAGTGATCCATTCCTGGATTACTTTGGTACCTCCCTGCTAAACTTATAGCAAGGCACACATCAGGTCTTGTACACAGCATTACATACATGATAGAGCCTATGGCTGATGCATAGGGAACATCTTTCATATTCTCTCTATCTTCTGCAGTGGTCGGGCATTGAGTCTTACTCAATTTCACACCTTGTAACACAGGCAAGAACCCTTTCTTTGCTTGATCCATTTTGAATTTCTTCAAAATTTTGTCAAGGTATGTGCTTTGTGAAAGTCCAATTAAGCGTCTTGATCTGTCTCTATAGATCTTAATGCCTAATATGTAAGCAGCTTCACCGAGGTCTTTCATTGAAAAACTTTTATTCAAGTATCCCTTTATGCTATCCAGAAATTCTATATCATTTCCAATCAGTAATATGTCATCCACATATAATATCAGAAATGCTACAGAGCTCCCACTCACTTTCTTGTAAATACAGGCTTCTCCAAAAGTCTGTATAAAACCAAATGCTTTGATCACACTATCAAAACGTTTATTCCAACTCCGAGAGGCTTGTACCAGTCCATAAATGGATCGTTGGAGCTTGCACACTTTGTTAGCTCCCTTTGGATCGACAAAACCTTCTGGTTGCATCATATACAACTCTTCTTCCAGGAATCCATTCAGGAATGCAGTTTTGACATCCATTTGCCAAATTTCATAATCATAAAATGCGGCAATTGCTAACATGATTCGGACGGACTTAAGCATCGCTACGGGTGAGAAGGTCTCATCGTAGTCAATTCCTTGAACTTGCCGAAAACCTTTTGCGACAAGTCGAGCTTTGTAGACAGTAACATTACCATCAGCGTCAGTCTTCTTCTTAAAGATCCATTTATTCTCAATCGCTTGCCGATCATCGGGCAAGTCAACCAAAGTCCATACTTTGTTCTCATACATGGATCCCATCTCAGATTTCATGGCTTCTAGCCACTTTGCGGAATCTGGGCTCACCATCGCTTCTTCATAGTTCGTAGGTTCATCATGATCTAGTAGCATGACCTCCAGAACAGGATTACCGTACCACTCTGGTGCGGATCTTACTCTGGTTGATCTACGAGGTTCAATAGTATCTTGATCTGAAGTTTCATGATCATTATCATTGGCTTCCTCACTAACTGGTGTAGGTGTCACTGAAACAGTTTTCTGTGATGAACTACTTTCCAGTAAGGGAGCAGGTACAGTTACCTCGTCAAGTTCTACTTTCCTCCCACTCACTTCTTTCGAGAGAAACTCCTTCTCTAGAAATGATCCATTCTTAGCAACAAATGTTTTGCCTTCGGATCTGTGATAGAAGGTGTACCCAACAGTTTCCTTTGGGTATCCTATGAATACACATTTCTCCGATTTGGGTTCGAGCTTATCAGGTTGAAGCTTTTTCACATAAGCATCGCAGCCCCAAACTTTAAGAAACGACAACTTTGGTTTCTTGCCAAACCATAGTTCATAAGGCGTCGTCTCAACGGATTTTGATGGTGCCCTATTTAACGTGAATGCGGCCGTCTCTAAAGCATATCCCCAAAATGATAGCGGTAAATCTGTAAGAGACATCATAGATCGCACCATATCTAGTAAAGTACGATTACGACGTTCGGACACACCATTACGCTGTGGTGTTCCGGGGGGCGTGAGGTGCGAAACTATTCCACAGGTTTTCAAATGTACACCAAACTCGTAACTCAAATATTCTCCTCCACGATCAGATCGTAGAAACTTTATTTTCTTGTTACGATGATTTTCAACTTCACTCTGAAATTCTTTGAACTTTTCAAATGTTTCAGACTTATGCTTCATTAAGTAGATATATCCATATCTGCTCAAATCATCTGTGAAGGTGAGAAAATAACGATATCCGCCACGAGCCTCAATATTCATCGGACCACATACATCGGTATGTATGATTTCCAACAAATCTGTTGCTCTCTCCATAGTACCGGAGAACGGTGTTTTAGTCATCTTGCCCATGAGGCACGGTTCGCAAGTACCAAGTGATTCATAATCAAGTGGTTCCAAAAGTCCATTAGTATGGAGTTTCTTCATGCGTTTTACACCGATATGACCTAAACGACAGTGCCACAAATAAGTTGCACTTTTATTATCAACTCTGTATCTTTTGGTTTCAACATTATGAATATGTGTATTACTACTATCGAGATTTAGTAAGAATAGACCACTCTTCAAGGGTGCATGACCATAAAAGATATTACTCATATAAATAGAACAACCATTATTCTCTGATTTAAATGAATAACCGTCTCGCATTAAACAAGATCCAGATATAATGTTCATGCTCAACGCTGGCACCAAATAACAATTATTTAGGTCTAATATTAATCCCGAAGGTAGATGTAGAGGTAGCGTGCCGACCGCGATCACATCGACTTTGGAACCGTTTCCCACGCGCATCGTCACCTCGTCCTTTGCCAGTGCCCGCTTATTCTGTAGTCCCTGTTTCGAGTTGCAAATATTAGCAACAAAACCAGTATCAAATACCCAGGTGCTACTGCGAGCATTGGTAAGGTACACATCAATAACATGTATATCACATATACCTTTGTTCACCTTGCCATCCTTCTTATCCGCCAAATACTTGGGGCAGTTCCGCTTCCAGTGACCAGTCTGCTTGCAGTAGAAGCACTCAGTTTCAGGCTTAGGTCTAGACTTGGGTTTCTTCTCTTGAGCAGCAACTTGCTTGCCGTTCTTTTTGAAGTTCCCCTTTTTCTTCCCTTTGCCCTTTTTCTTGAAACTAGTGGTCTTGTTAACCATCAACACTTGATGCTCCTTCTTGATTTCTACCTCCGCAGCTTTTAGCATTGCGAAGAGCTCGGGAATAGTCTTGTTCATCCCTTGCATATTATAGTTCATCACGAAGCTCTTGTAGCTTGGTGGCAGTGATTGGAGAATTCTGTCAATGACGCAATCATCTGGAAGATGAACTCCCAATTGAATCAAGTGATTATTATACCCAGACATTTTGAGTACATGCTCACTGACAGAACTGTTCTCTTCCATCTTGCAGCTATAGAACTTATTGGAGACTTCATATCTCTCAATCCGGGCATTTTCTTGAAATATTAACTTCAACTCCTGGAACATCTCATATGCTCCATGACGTTCAAAACGTCGTTGAAGTCCCGATTCTAAGCCGTAAAGCATGGCACACTGAACTATCGAGTAGTCATCAGCTTTGCTCTGCCAGACGTTCATAACATCTGGCGTTGCTCCAGCAGCAGGCCTGGCACCCAGCGGTGCTTCCAGGACGTAATTCTTCTGTGCAGCAATGAGGATAATCCTCAAGTTACGGACCCAGTCCGTGTAATTGCTACCATCATCTTTCAACTTTGCTTTCTCAAGGAACGCATTAAAATTTAACGGAACAACAGCACGAGCCATCTATCTACAATCAACATAAACAAGCAAGATACTATCAGGGACTAAGTTCATGATAAATTTTA
>NC_041385.1:668663380-668670591 GCF_002162155.2 Triticum dicoccoides | reverse complement strand
GGCATATTTCCTTCAGCCGCCGCCCGTGCCACCCGCCGCCACCGCCGCCGCCGCCGCCCGCGCCGCCGGTTGCCGCCGCCGCTGCACGCCATCGCCCCGCCGCCCCGCGCCACCACCGCCGCTGCCGCCGACGCCGCTGCCCCATGCCGTCGCAGCCGGAGCCGCCGGACCTCGCCGCCGGACCTCGCCGCTGCCTCACCGCCTCGCCGGAGAAGTCGCCGGACCCGAGGTAGCCGCCGTCGTTTTTTTTATACAACCGATCGGTTTTTTTAAGAACCCTAGATCCGTTTTTTAGATCGGTTCGTCGATTTTTCTCGGTTTAGTTATTTAACGGACATTCGTCCGTACGTTCGTTTTAACGAACAGTTTTCGTCGTTTAGCCGTAGACAGTGAACGTTCGTTCGTTAGCCTGTTCGTCCGTTTTTCTTTTTCTCGGATTTTTCGCGATTATTTTCGATCGCGATTTCTGATCCGATTTTCGTTTTAGTATAACTTTTCGCTCGTTTATCGGAATCAGGAGATTCAAGCGCCTAGAGTTTCATCTCGAAACCCTCTTTCCGTTTAACCCACTCAAAAAAGTTTTTGCTACTGTAAAATTTGACTTAGGTCCAGATTAGTAAATGAAGCTTCTTTCTTTCGCTGTTTGAGTTTCGTTGCTTTGTTCAATTTGATTCTTTCTACAAACTGGAGTTCTTAAGTTGAACTTTCTGGTTACATCTCTTATTTGAGTTTTAACTATGCATTAGATGTGTGCTTATTGTATGCTTGTTTGTTTGCGATAAAGTACCCGGAGTGCGCAGCTTGCTACTACGAGTCTCTAGGTTTCACGGATCATCAGCAAGGCAAGTAACACTTTGATCATACCTCCTTACTACCCAGTTTTATTGCATTAGATCAATCCTCAAACATTGCATGATTAGGATCTGATTTAATATGTGGGTTTTGGGAAGTAGATGAGGTAGTACCTATTACCTGTTTTATTATCAGACCTTTGGGAGTTACTTCTACATTTGCTTATATTGCTATGCTATGATAGTAGACGTGGATTGGGTGAATGTATCCATGACAGATGATAATTAATGGTTCAACTTAAGGTGGAAACTTTAGTACACATCTGGGTGGATTGAGGCACCTGGGGAACCCAGTGTTGCCTGTATTTTTGGAAATCCCGGGGTACCGTGTGATTCTCCTATGGACCGCCACCCAGGCTCAAAGGGATCATGAGATTATTCATGCTAGAAACTTCTGTGTGCAGCCGCAAGCTACTATGGGCTCTAGCATAGTTGAGTATGTTGTGTGACCTCTTTCAGTGGTAGACTAGCAGATGTAGGGGATGTAGGTTGGTACTGTCTACCCAGAGTAAAGAGTTAATGCTTCTGAAAAACCGTGTCTCGGTCATCCGTTTCTCAAACATCATGTAGTGCAAGAAATCCAACGGAGGAGATCGAGTCTTGCGGGGAAAAGTGTGCAAACCTCTGCAGAGTGTATAAACTAATCATGGTTAGCCGTGTCCCCGATTATGGACGTTTTGAGTATCTAGTTACCTGGATTATCATGTGAATCTCATCATGTTACTTAATTTAATTTGATTGGGTTAATGATGATGCTTAATTGGGATTGAGTTGGAGGAACCTTCTCAATGTTTAATAGCCACCATGATAGTTAAATAAAATTTATTCCTTTGTTGTAGGGAAAAATTGGCTTTATGCAAAACTGTAACCATAGAGCTTACGACCAGCCATATATGCATGTAGTGATAGCATTATTCTATACATTACTCTCTATGTGTTACATTGCCAGCATATTCCATGTGGTGACCCGTTTTCGGGCTGCAACGTTCATGTTGTAGACTTTTCAGACGACGAGTAAGGTACCTTAGGTCGTGATCTTTCACTCAGTGATGCCGTTGGAGTTGATGGACTCGCTTTATCTTCCAAGGCATCCGCTGTTACCGTTATTAGATGGCCTTAAGCCATATTTATTGTAATAAGTTCTCTTTTGAGACATTCGATGTAATAAGTGTGTGATTGCTACTCTGTTATAAATCCTTCGAGTAGTGTGCGTGTCAGCATTACCGATCCAGGGATGACACTGATGCATTTGAGGTCTGGTCGCTACAAAGATGGTATCAGAGCACAGGCTGACTGTAAGACATGACCACTAAGCTAATCCCTAGATCACTACTCTCTTCTCATTTCTGATTCCTCACCTTTTCTACTCTTTAGGATGGCGGATGCAAGGAACAAGTTCACGCAACCGGATGACGATACACCCTTTGGACGCCACTTGAAGGAAGTCACTAGGTACCTGAACATCGGAGTACCAAGCTTCACCTGGACCTACATCGCCACTTTACCAGAAGAGGAGCATTGGACGATTCATGTTCAAGTTCCAGGGAGGACGTTCATGCCCGTCACTGAGCCCATAGAGTTTTCCTTTGATGCACCAACCTGGAGTCTAGGAAAGAGTATGGCAGCCCGCATCACCATGGAAAGCATTGGAGAAGTTTACCACAAGGATCTTAAGGATACTATTTACCAGATTTGTGGGTGCCAAGATGAGCAATGGGAGATGATCAGCACCAGGAAGGATAGATCAATTGCAGCTTTCATCCAGGAGTTAAACCAGCACATTCGTCACCAGGAGAACCAGATGTGCGCAGGCATGATAGATCTAAAGAAGGCAATGACCAAGATCACGGAGCTGGAGGAAGAACTCAAGTCTACACACGATGGATATGAGGAGGAAATGATGACACTCATGGAGAAGAATGATGATCTGAAGAAGAAGCTAAAAGTATTCATGGGATTCCCCGCGACTGGAGGAGAAGACGACGATTGCACTTGCCCGGAGAACTACATCATCATCAACGACACCGACTCTGACCCAGATGATAGCGATAATGAATTTGTTGATGAAGCTGGAGCAGATATCATGGAGTCTTCGACCGATCAATTTTTCTAGATGACCACCATAGCGGTAGTAGTATTTCCCCCATGTATATAGTATAGTCCGAGCACTTCCGTAACGATAGTTAGACCGTTGTATGCCCTTGTTTGAATTGATTGAAGTGATATTGATTGTGTTTGCCTCATGTGCATATGGGTGGTGTTTTTCTCTCTAGACCTCATTCTTGTCACGCCCAATATGTGACCCTATCCAAAAGGAACTCAAAGGTCCCACCAAAGATAGACCCGCATATTGAAACGCTTTTGCAAGGTGGATATCATTACATCAACATTACATAATAGATGGGGATACATACATAAGGCAAACAATGCCACACGAATACAACATCACAATACATCAGAGCATCATCCGACTACGGATGAAACACAAACAGAAACTCAAACGACATCCACCCTGCTAGCCCAGGCTGTCGACCTGGAACCCATCCCTGATCGAAGAAGAAGCAGAAGAAGAACTCAACGCAAGCAAGCATCGCTCTCGCGTCATGATCATCGCACAACCTGTACCTGCAACTATTGTTGTAGTAATCTGTGAGCCACGAGGACTCAGCAATCCCATTTCCATGGGTATCAAGACTAGCAAAGCTTAAAGGGAAGGAAGGGGTAAAGTGGTGAGGCTGCAGCAGCGACTAAGCATATATGGTGGCTAACATACGCAATAAGAGCGAGAAGAGAGCAAGCGGAACGGTCGTGAAACTAGCAATGATCAAGAAGTGATCCTGAACTCCTACTTACGTCAAACATAACCCAGAAACCGTGTTCACTTCCCGGACTCCGCCGAAAAGAGACCATCACGGCTACACACGCGGTTGATGCGTTTTAATTCGGATCTGGTGTCAAGTTATCTACAACCGGACATTAACAAATTCCCATCTGCCTATAACCGCAGGCACGGCTTTCGAAACATTATACCCTGCAGGGGTGTCCCAACTTAGCCCATTACAAGCTCTCACAATCAACGAAGGAATAGACCTTCTCCCAGGAAGACACGATCAGACTCGGAATCCCGGTTTACAAGACATTTCGACAGTGGTAAAACAAGACCAGCAAGACCGCCCGCTGTGCCGACAAATCCCGATAGGAGCTGCACATATCTCGTTCTCGGGGCACACCGGATGAGCAAGACGACGGGTTGGCATAGACCCTGGTTGCCCAGGGGGCGCCGGACATCGCTCGGTTTGGACCAACATTTAGACAAGCACCGGCCCGGGAGGGTAAATAAAGATGACCCTCGAGAGCGCGACTCCCAAGGGAAAAAGGGCTAGGTGAGGCAAATGGTAAAACCAATGTTGGGCCTTGCTGGAGGAGTTTTATTCAAAGCGAACTGTCAAGGGGGTCCCATAAATCACCCGACCGCGTAAGGAACGGAAAATCCGGGAACATAACACCGGTATGATGGAAACTAGGGCGGCAAGAGTGGAACAAAACACCAGGCATAAGGCCGATTCTTCCACCCTTTACCAAGTATATAGATGCATTAATAATATAAGAGATATTGTGATATCCCAACCAAAATCCTGTCCACCATGGAGCAATCTTCAACTTCACCTGCAACTAGCAACACTATAAGAGGGCTGAGCAAAGCGGTAACATAGCCAAACAACGGTTTGCATAGGAAAGGTGTCAAAGGTTAGAGGTTCATGGCAATTTGGGATGGCTTGATAAACAGGTGATAGGTAGCGCAACATAGCGATAGAACGAAGCAACTAGCATAGCAATGATAGTACTGAGATCCAGGGTAGCGGTCATCTTGCTGAAATCCCACAAGGAAGAAGAATGAGTCCATGAAGAAGACGAACGGATGAAGCCGAACCAACCGAAGACGAAGGAATCCTCATGATCGCAATGGAAACAGGAACTATCGAAAAGAAGCACACAACATAGTAAACACCCCACACATGAACAAAGCATGATACACAACCAAGCATGATGCAAGACAATACTACATGAAGCTACTCATGGCAAGGGATGATGCAAACAAGAGCAACACATCAAGGCAAGTTTAAATGAGGCCGGGAACAACATATAACAATTCCGGTAAGTCCTCATATGCAAATTTTGAAATTGGTCCAGATCTGAATAAACTTATGTTCAAGTTGATAAACAGCAAGTTAAGATGCACCAAGATGATCTACACGAGATTCTACTCAAGTTACATATAAAGTTCACTTAGTTCGGAGCTACGGCCTAGAAGATATGAGCAAAACAAGTTAAACATGGCATTGATGCAAAATGCACTCAAACATCAAGCAAACACCTCAAAACAAGGACGCAACATGATAATATGAAGCTACATGCAAAATCAAGCAAGTTTCATATAGAGCACACTCAAAACGGAGCAACGGTTCAACACACACACACACGAAACAAGTTTAAAGGACAAGCTGTCCAAAACAGCAACTAGGCATATTGCAAGCATCAAAACAATAAGCTACAGCACCCCAACATGATAACAAAAGACATGGGTATGAAGTACAGGTAATGCATTACAAAACATGAACACTGAGCTATCTCCAGAAATCACTAGAACATACTCAAACACACATGGTAAGATTGCAAGTAATAACAATTTCAGACTTTGCAGAAAATAACATCAGGTTGCAATGTTTAGAGCTATCAAACAACATTTTACAGGAAATTATAATGGCAAACAAAGGCATGGCATGAATCTACTAATTGCATAGATCAAAAGTCCCTTACTGACCATAAGCCAAAAAGGATCAGAAAATATGATGGCACCCACATAAACATGGCAAGTTATAACAATTCATACATGGCAGAAACAGAATTATGAAGGCATGTAGATGAGCTTGTACCACTCACTACAGAGCAATACATGGTATGGCAAGGCAACCAACAGTAAGAAGACATGTTTGTGAAGCTAAGCATGGTAATAGCAAGTCCATAGGGTGCATGAAACACTAGGAAAACACATGGCAACAACTGAACTTAATGTTAACAGGCTGACAGCAACATTATGAAGCAACTTTAGAGCAAGATTACAACAAACTATAGCAACCTATAAATTCAACCAGGGGCATGGATGGATAGAGGATGACATGTAGATCAAAACATGTTTATAGAACATTTCCAGATTATGCATAGAATGACTAGTAGCAACATGTTTACATGGCATCACGAAATAACAGATTCAGCCTAGCAAAACAGCAACATCATGGACACTACTTAACAAGCTCGATTCACTCACCACAAGTCATTACATGACAAGATAAGCATAGCATCATAAAGAAGACATGTTTGTGAAACAAACCAAGTCAATAACAAGTCTATAGCATGCAAGGATCAACTATAGCAACCTCGGCAAAATTGAATAACATGTAAACAATCTGTCAGGAAACATTGTGAAGGAAAAGTAGAGCACGAAAATGACATGCTAGACTACTCCATAATTGCAACAAAGGGCATGAATGGATAGACAATAACCATATGTTCAAAACACCCTTACTGAAGTATCTCAAAATATGCATGGATCTCTCTGTAACATCATGTTCACATGGCATGAAAATAACAGCAGAACAGGGACTAAAATCAGTAACATCACGATGCCTAGTTTGCATGCTTGTGCTAGTCACCACATTGATCACAAAAATACATAGTAAGCACCTCTGTAAATAAGACATAGCATCGATCAAAACACATGTAGACATCAACCTCATAGGATGAACACAACAATCATGGCAAAAATGACAAATAAGCTCGTTCTGTAAACAGACAGCAGAAAACATTATGACACACTCTTACAACGATGATTCAGGCATCAAGATGACCTCAAATGAATATGATGCAATGGAATGAAATGATGTACTCGTTGATACGAACAATTTGACATATTACACGCACAAAACGGTGCTACGGATGCAGAGATATGATGGCAAGAACATGGCATGAAAATTACTACAGGCACGGGGACTTAGCAGTTTTCTCACCTCGGGGAAAAAGTCAACCGTGGCACGCAGATCGAGGATGGCCGGGATATCGCCGGAGTTGGACTCGGGGATGGCCGGAGAAGATGAATCCGGGCCGGATCTCGCCGGATCTGGCCGGATCTCGACGAGGGGAGGCGGAGGAGGCTTCGGGGAGGTGACGCGGGGCGCGGAGGAGCGCCAGTCGGAGCCGCGGCGGCCTGGCGGCGGCGGAGCTCGGCGGCTCCGGCGAGGGGCAGGGCCGCGGGGAGGAGTCCGGCCTGGCGAGGGGCGGCGGAGGCGGCAGCGCGGGCCGGGC
>NC_041385.1:668656997-668663001 GCF_002162155.2 Triticum dicoccoides | reverse complement strand
CGGCGCGGCGGAGCTCCACGACGGCGAGGAGGCGGGCAGCGTGGGAGGCCGGCGGCGGGGCAGAGCGGAGGCGCTCGGGCCTGGCGCGGCTCGGGCGGGCCGGCCTCGGGCCTCGCGGGCCCACGGCGGCGCGCTGTGGCGCTTGCCACGCGGCGGCCCGGGAGAGGCTGGGAGCGGCGGCGGCGCAGGTGGGACATGTCCGTCCCGATCCGGACGTGTCCGGCGGCGGAGAGGAGCGGGGCTAGGGTTAGGGGGGATTTCGTCTGCGAATTTGGACGGGAGGCACATATATATAGATTCTGGGAGCTAGGAGAGTCCAAATGAGGAGCGGTTTTCGGCCACGCGATCGTGATCGAACGACCGAGAGCATGAGGGGAGTTAGATGGGTTTTGGGCCACTTTGGAAGGGTGTTGGGCTGCAAAGAGAAGGTGGCTTTTACGATTACCCGGTTAACCGTTGGAGTATCGAACGACCTCCAAATGGCACGAAACTTGACAGGCGGTCTACCGGTGGTATACCAAGGCCACTTGGCAAGCCTCGGGCCATTCCGAGAAAGTTTAACACCCACTCACAATGAGAGACAAAAGGGCAACGCCGGAGGACATAGGAGCGCCGGATTGCAAAACGGACAACGGGGAAAATGCTCGGATGCATGAGACGAACACGTATGCAAAATGAAATGCACATGATGACATGATAAAATGCAACACGCAAGCACATGACATGGAAACTACGGTGGATAACTGGAGGACACCTGGCGCATCGGATCCGGGGCGTTACAACACTCCTCCACTAACAAGAGATCTCGTCCCGAGATCTTAGGACCAAGACGGAAGGGAAAAGGGATGAGGTGAAGCAACAACTCAAGAGAAGAAGCAAAGAGTCGAGAGCACTCGAGAAGAAGAGAGGAACGACGAGAATGACGAGAATCGAAAGCTAACGGAATCAGATAGACTATGAAACAACTCCGGTTAGCACGAGATGAGAAAAGAATAGAACTGAAAGGATTTAGACAACACTCCGGTTGAACAAGGAAAGAATAGAACAAGAACTTGAGAGGATGGAAAGATACTTGATTAACTCTTGAAGAATGAATTAAATCAGGAAGAACCACCATGAAGAACTCCGGTAAACAAAAGGATGACGAGATACAATGAAGGATGAAAGAATAAGATTATCCTTGCGATGATTTAGATGGAGGTTTCCGACGAGATGGCCAAGGAAACTTTGAACTCCGGGAAAGAACCCACTGAAGAGAAAACACCGTTTGAAAGGGATGTTAAAGAGGTAGATGATTCACCGGAACAATTGAAATATTTGAATGAGGTGACAACCTCGCATTAATTGGAACACAGATGAATCTCCTGAGATGTCTTCCGAACTCCAGAATGATAAACTGGCCAGAGGAGAACGAGCAGGGAAAACACTTGAGCCAAGGAAAAGAATATGGTCAACCGAAAACTTGAATTGAATCGACCGGAGAAGAAAAAGAGATGAAGAATGCCGAACGAGACGAGAATACACCGGTTGAAACAATTGACAAAAGACTGAAGAGGCTCCACACGAATGGAATTGATGGTCGAAACAGACTCAGGCTCCAGGAAGAAGAGTGTGGGAGGGCGGGAAAACAAAGGCAACTTGGAAGGGGAAATCGACAAATATCTTGAAGAGAAAAAACACCAGTTGAAATCATTAAGGAAAGAAAGCAAAGACTTCACACGAGTAGGATGGATACTTGATTATGGACTCCGGTTCCGAGAATAAGAACAGGGAGGGCAGGTGGGAAATAAGACAACTGAGGATTGAACTCAAAGATGAAGAGGCTCGAGTCGACTTGACGAGAAATGCACCGGATGCAAAAAGCTGGGGAACAACTACCGGAAAACCAACTGCGTGATCCTAAAGAAAATTTGAAGGGGAAGAGAAGTAATTCAAAACACCTACGTCAAGATTCCTTACCAGAGCGACGAAGGGGCTGAGGAGTAAAAAGAATTCCTACTCTCCGATATAACTAGACTCAGAAATCAGTTTTCTTCTAGACTCAACAACGACCAAACTACACGATCAACCAAGGGGGCTCCTAGGGTTGGTCGAGGCTCTGATTACCAACTTGTCACGCCCAATATGCGACCCTATCCAAAAGGAACTCGAAGGTCCCACCAAGGATAGACCCGCATATTGAAATGCTTTTGCAAGGTGGATATCATTACATCAACATTACATAATAGATGGGGATACATACATAAGGCAAACAATGCCACACGAATACAACATCACAATACATCAGAGCATCATTCGACTACGGATGAAACACAAACAGAAACTCAAACGACATCCACCCTGCTAGCCCAGGCTGCCGACCTGGAACCCATCCCTGATCGAAGAAGAAGCAGAAGAAGAACTCAACACAAGCAAGCATCGCTCTCGCGTCATGATCATCGCACAACCTGTACCTGCAACTGTTGTTGTAGTAATCTGTGAGCCACGAGGACTCAGCAACCCCATTACCATGGGTATCAAGACTAGCAAAGCTTAAAGGGAAGGAAGGGGTAAAGTGGTGAGGCTGCAGCAGCGACTAAGCATATATGGTGGCTAACATACGCAAAGAAGAGCGAGAAGAGAGCAAGCGGAACGGTCGTGAAACTAGCAATGATCAAGAAGTGATCCTGAAATCCTACTTACGTCAAACATAACCCAGAAACCGAGTTCACTAACCGGACTCCGCCAAAAAGAGACCATCACGGCTACACACGTGGTTGATGCGTTTTAATTCGGATCTGGTTTCAAGTTATCTACAACCGGACATTAACAAATTCCCATCTGCCTATAACCGCAGGCACGGCTTTCAAAAGATTATACCGTGCAGGGGTGTCCCAATTTAGCCCATGACAAGCTCTCGCGATCAACGAAGGAATAGACCTTCTCCCAGGAAGACCCGATCAGACTCGGAATCCCGGTTTACAAGACATTTCGACAATGGTAAAACAAGACCAGCAAGACCGCCCGCTGTGCCGACAAATCCCGATAGGAGCTGCACATATCTCGTTCTCAGGGCACACCAGATGAGCAAGACGACGGGTTGGCATAGACCCTGGTTGCCCAGGGGGCGCCGGACATCGCTCGGTTTGGACCAACACTTAGACAAGCACTGGCCCAGGGGGGTAAATAAAGATGACCCTCGAGAGCGCGACTCCCAAGGGAAAAAGGGCTAGGTGAGGCAAATGGTAAAACCAATGTTGGGCCTTGCTGGAGGAGTTTTATTCAAAGCGAACTGTCAAGGGGGTCCCATAAATCACACGACCGCGTAAGGAACGCAAAATCCGGGAACATAACACCGGTATGACGGAAACTAGGGCGGCAAGAGTGGAACAAAACACCAGGCATAAGGCCGAGTCTTCCACCCTTTACCAAGTATATAGATGCATTAATAATATAAGAGATATTGTGATATCCCAACCAAAATCCTGTCCACCATGGAGCAATCTTCAACTTCACCTGCAACTAGCAACGCTATAAGAGGGCTGAGCAAAGCGGTAACATAGCCAAACAATGGTTTGCATAGGAAAGGTGTCAAAGGTTAGAGGTTCATGGCAATTTGGGATGGCTTGATAAACAGGTGATAGGTAGCGCAACATAGCGATAGAACGAAGCAACTAGCATAGCAATGATAGTAGTGAGATCCAGGGTAGCGGTCATCTTGCCTGAAATCCCGCAAGGAAGAAAAGCGAGTCCATGAAGAAGACGAATGGATGAAGCCGAACCAACCGAAGACGAACGAATCCTCACGATCGCAACGGAAACAGGAACTATCGAAAAGAAGCACACAACATAGTAAACACCCCACACATGAACAAATCATGATGCACAACCAAGCATGATGCAAGACAATACTACATGAAGCTACTCATGGCAAGGGATGATGCAAACAAGAGCAACACATCAAGGCAAGTTTAAATGAGGCCGGGAACAACATATAACAATTCCGGTAAGTCATCATATGCAAATTTCGAAATTGGTCCAGATCTGAATAAACTTATGTTCAAGTTGATAAACAGCAAGTTAAGATGCACCAAGATGATCTACACAAGATTCTAGTCAAGTTACATATAAAGTTCACTTAGTTCGGAGCTACGGCCTAGAAGATATGAGCAAAACAAGTTAAACATGGCATTGATGCAAAATGCACTCAAACATCAAGCAAACACCTCAAAACAAGGACGCAACATGATAATATGAAGCTACATGCAAAATCAAGCAAGTTTCATATAGAGCACACTCAAAACGGAGCAACGGTTCAACACACACACGAAACAAGTTTAAAGGACAAGTTGTCCAAAACAGCAACTAGGCATATTGCAAGCATCAAAACAATAAGCTACAGCACCCCAACATGATAACAAAAGACATGGGCGTGAAGTACAGGTAATGCATTACAAAACATGAACACTGAGCTATCTCCAGAAATCACTAGAACATACTCAAACACACATGGTAAGATTGCAAGTAATAACAATTTCAGACTTTGCAGAAAATAACACCAGGTTGCAATGTTTAGAGCTATCAAACAACATGTTACAGGAACTTATAATGGCAAACAAAGGCATGGCATGAATCTACTAATTGCATAGATCAAAAGTCCCTTACTGACCATAAGCCAAAAAGGATCAGAAAATATGATGGCACCCACGTAAACATGGCAAGTTATAACAATTCATACATGGCAGAAACGGAATTATGAAGGCATGTAGATGAGCTTGTACCACTCACTACAGAGCAATACATGGCATGGCAAGGCAACCAACAGAAAGAAGACATGTTTGTGAAGCTAAGCATGGTAATAGCAAGTCCATAGGGTGCATGAAACACTAGGAAAACACATGGCAACAACTGAACTTAATGTTAACAGGCTGACAGCAACATTATGATGCAACTTAATGTTTATAGAACATATCCAGATTATGCATAGAATGACTAGTAGCCACATGTTTACATGGCATCACGAAATAACAGATTCAGCCTAGCAAAACAGCAACATCATGTACACTACTTAACAAGCTCGATTCACTCACCACAAGTCATTACATGACAAGATAAGCATAGCATCATCAAGAAGACATGTTTGTGAAACAAACCAAGTCAAGAACAAGTCTATAGAATGCAAGGATCAACTATAGCAACCTCGGCAAAATTGAATAACATGTAAACAATCTGTCAGGAAACATTGTGAAGGAAAAGTAGAGCACGAAAATGACATGCTAGACTACTCCATAATTGCAACAAAGGGCATGAATGGATAGACAATAACCATATGTTCAAAACACCCTTACTGAAGTATCTCAAAATATGCATGGATCTCTCTGTAACATCATGTTTACATGGCATGAAAATAACAGCAGAACAGGGACTAAAATCAGTAACATCACGATGCCTGGTTTGCATGCTTGTGCTAGTCACCACATTGATCACAAAAATACATAGTAAGCACCTCTGTAAATAAGACATAGCATCGATCAAAACACATGTAGACATCAACCTCATAGGATGAACACAACAATCATGGCAAAAATGACAAATAAGCTCGTTCTGTAAACAGACAGCAGAAAACATTATGACACACTCTTACAACGATGATTCAGGCATCAAGATGACCTCAAATGAATATGATGCAATGGAATGAAATGATGTACTCGTTGATACGAACAATTTGACATATTACACGCACAAAACGGTGCTACGGATGCAGAGATATGATGGCAAGAACATGGCATGAAAATTACTGCAGACACGGGGACTTAGCAGTTTTCTCACCCCGGGAAGTCAACCGCGGCACGGAGATCGAGGATGGCCGGGATCTCGCCGGAGTTGGACTCGGGGATGGCTGGAGAAGACGAATCCGGGCCGGGTCTCGCCGGATCCGGCCAGATCTCGACGAGGGGAGGCGGAGGAGGCTTCGGGGAGGCGACGCGGGGCGCGGAGGAGTGCCGGTCGGAGCCGCGGCGACCTG
>NC_041385.1:668589501-668656398 GCF_002162155.2 Triticum dicoccoides | reverse complement strand
CGGCGGGGCGGAGCGGAGGCGCTCGGGCCCGGCGCGGCTCGGGCGGGCCTGCATCGGGCCTCGTGGGCCCGCGGCGGCGCGCAGCGGCGCTTGCCACGCGGCGGCCCGGGAGAGGCTGGGAGTGGCGGCAGCGCAGGTTGGACATGTCCGGCCCGATGCGGACGTGTCCGGCGGCGGAGAGGAGCAGGGCTAGGGTTAGGGGGGATTTCGTCCGCGAATTTGGACGGGAGGCACATATATATAGATTCTGGGAGCTAGGAGAGTCCAAATGAGGAGCGGTTTTCGGCCACGCGATCGTGATCGAACGACCGAGAACATGGAGGGGAGTTAGATGGGTTTTGGGCCACTTTGGAAGGGTGTTGGGCTGCAAAGAGAAGGAGGCTTTTACGGCTACCCGGTTAACCATTGGAGTATCAAACGACCTCCAAATGGCACGAAACTTGACAGGCGGTCTACCGGTGGTATACCAAGGCCACTTGGCAAGCCTCGGGCCATTCCAAGAAAGTTTAACACCCACTCACAATGAGAGACAAAAGGGGAACGCCGGAGGACATAGGAGCGCCAGATTGCAAAACAGACAACGGGGAAAATGCTCGGATGCATGAGACAAACATGTATGCAAAATGAAATGCACATGATGACATGATAAAATGCAACATGCAAGCACATGACATGGCAACTACGGCGAATAACTGGCGGACACCTGGCGCATCGGATCCGGGGCGTTACAATTCTATTCTGTATTCTCATCCTTTCTAAACCCTAAGATGCCTCCGAGACGTGACAATGGATTTGCTTTTCCACCAGAGCTCACTTAGTTGATCCAGCAGCAGAATGCATTGATGCAGATGCTAGTCCAGAATCAGAATCAGGGAACAACAACAACAACCACCATCACCACCACCTGTTGATCACTTAGCCCGTTTCTTAAGGCTGAATCCGCCGGTGTTCTCCAGTAGCACCGAGCCGATAGTTGCAGATGATTGGCTCCGCAAGATGGGAAGCGAGTTGACCACTGCAGGATGCACAAATGTGGAGAAGGTGCATTTTGCCGCACATCAGCTTGATGGACCCGGAGCATCATGGTGCGAGAATTTCACAGCCACTTATCCCATTGATACTATCACATGGGACCAGTTTCAGCAGGCTTTCCGTACTGCCCATGTTTCAGCAGGAGCTATGGCCATGAAGAAGCGTGAGTTTCGCAACTTGCGCCAAGAAGGACGTACAGTTGGCCAGTATGTGGATGACTTTAGTAAGCTAGCACGTTATGCCCCATATGACGTTGCTATGTATGCAGCTAAGCAAGAGAAGTTTTTGGAAGGACTGAATGATGAGCTAAGCATGCAGTTGATGGTGGCAACCTTCAACGACTACCAGGAGTTGGTAGACCAAGCTCTCATGATTGAAGGGAAGCAGTAGCAGATTGACAACCATAAGAGGAAGTATGGACAAGGGAAGTACAATTATGGAGCTCAGCAGAAGCCTCGTTTTACCCCGAACTCGGGAGGACCTTTTCAGCATACCCAATGGAGGTCACAACTACAATGGAGGGAGTTCGCACAACCATAGTGGCCCCAAGAATGGCAATGGGAATGGAGGAAGCAACGGACAGAACCGTACCAACCCATCAACACCAGCCAAGAGGGATCTAAGCCACATTACCTGTTTCAAGTACCAGAAGACTAGACATTATGCCACTGAATGTCCTGAAGCTAAGAATGGAAATGGCAATGGAAGCTCTGGGAAGAAGCCCAACCCTTTCAACAGGGGACAGGTGAACCACATTAACGTGGAGGAGGTTGAAGCCCATCCAGATGCAGTAATAGGTAAGTTTTTGGTTAAGTCATTTACTGCAATCGTTCTTTTTGATACTAGTGCATCGCATTCATAGATATCAAGGGGATTTGTGGATAAGTATAAACTACCAACACAAGCCCTTAGGTCACCCATGTTAGTAACCTCGCCAGGAGCAGAGTATATGGCTAGTCTATGGTGTGATCGGTTACCATTAAGGATTGGTAACTATGTGTTCCCCTCAGACCTAATAGTATTGGAGTCGCAAGGACTGGATGTGATATTAGGCATGGATTTCTTATCGAAGTATGGAGGGAACATTGAATGCGCCAGTAAGTTGATTTTGCTTACCACACCAGAAGGAAGAAGGATCAAGTATGTATCACGGCATGTGCTGAAGAGGACTCAAGTAAATTCCTTATCAGGAGTTGTACAGGAGGAAGTACCAGTGGTGAAGGATTTCCCTGACGTATTTCTAGAAGAGTTGCCAGGCATGCCACCGGATAGAGACATTGAGTTTTTGATTGAGCTTTTGCCAGGCACAGGGCCGATATCTAAGAGACCATAGAGGATGCCCGCAAAGGATTTGGAGGAAATTAAGAAGCATATTAAGGAGTTACTGGATAAAGGCTATATTCGCCCAAGTTCGTCGCCTTGGGGATCACCAGTGCTTCTAGTGGAGAAGAAGGACGGATTATTGAGGATGGTTGTTGATTATTGAGGATTGAATGAAGTGACAATCAAGAACAAGTACCCACTACCGATGATCAATGATCTGTTTGACCAGTTGCAAGGAGCTAAGGTATTTTCCAAGATCGATATGCGATCAGGATACCACCAGCTGAAGATTCGAGAGCAGGATATACCTAAGATAACTTTTACCACCAGGTACGGGCTGTATGAGTATACCGTTACGTCATTTGGTCTGACTAACGCACCTGCCTATTTCATGAACATGATGAACAAGGTGTTTATGGAGTTCCTGGATAAGTTCGTCGTGGTGTTCATTGATGATATTTTAGTCTACTCGAAGAATGAAGAGGAGCATAAGGAGCATTTGCGTTTGGTACTTGGGAAGCTCAGAGAACATCAGCTATATGCCAAGTTCAACAAGTGTGAGTTTTGGTTGAAGGAAGTTGGATTCCTCGGACATGTTATATCCGGAGAAGGAATAGCAGTAGACCCCACCAAAGTTGTCACTGTGACAAATTGGGAAGCATCCACGTCAGTTGGAGAGATCCGGAGTTTTCTTGGACTCGCAGGATACTACCGGAGGTTCATTGAGAATTTCTCGAAGATTGCAAAACCCATGACGGAGTTGTTGAATAAGGACACCAAGTTCAAATGCACTAAGGAATGTGAGGCCAGTTTTCAGGAGTTGAAAAAACGTTTGGTTACATCACCGGTGTTGATTCTGCCCGATCAGCACAAGGATTATGAAGTTTATTGCGACGCTTCTCGTCGAGGACTTGGAGCAGTGGTTATGCAGGAGGGACCAGTTGTTTCGTATGCCTCACGGCATCTTAAGCCCCATGAGTTGAATTATGCCACACATGATTTGGAGTTAGCAGCCGCAGTGCATGTGTTGAAGACATGCAGACATTTTCTCATCGGAAACCATTGTGAGGTGTACATGGATCACAAGAGTTTGAAGTACTTCTTCATGGAGAAGGAGTTGAATCTCAGGCAAAGGAGGTGGTTGGAGATCATTAAGGATTATGATATGAGATTGCATTATCACCCCGGAAAGGCTAACGTAGTAGCCGATGCATTGAGCCACAACAGCCATGTCAACACGCTCATGACCGGAGAGTTACCAAAGGAGCTAGCCGAGGATCTTCGCGAGCTATGTTTGGAGATAGTTCCGAGAGGCTATGTAGCAGCATTGGAGATTCAGTCTATGTTGATGGATAAGATCAGTGAAGCACAGAAGACAAACAAGGAGATTGCCCAGATAAAGGAGAATATGAGCAAAAGAAAAGCTAAGGGATTTCGTGAGGATGAGCACGATACCCTATGGTTTGAGGACCATGTTTATGTGCCTAATGACCCGGAGATCAGGAAGTTGATTCTGCAAGAGGCCCATGATTCACTGTATTCGATTCACCCAGGAAATACCAAGATGTATCCGGATTTGAAGGTCACTTTCTGGTGGACCGGAATGAAGAAGGATATTGTGGAGTATGTAGCAGTTTGTGATGTATGTCAGAGAGTGAAGGCAGAGAAACAGAAGCCAGCAAGATTGCTACAGCCATTGCCGATAGCCGAATGGAAGTGGGATAAGCTAGGCATGGATTTTATCACGGGATTGCCTAGGAAATGTTCAGGCTATGACTCGATATGGGTTGTAGTTGATCGCTTGACGAAGGTAGCTCATTTCATCCCAGTGAAGACCACTTATACCAGTACTAAGTTGGCGAAGATATATATGACTAGGATCGTATGTCTGCATAGAGTTTCGAGGACCATTGTACTAGATAGAGGAACCTAGTTTACCACAAAGTTCTAGAATCAATTGCACGAAACCTTGGGTACCAGGCTAGAGTTTAGCACAGCCTTTCATCCACACACAAATGGACAAACCGAGAGAGTCAATCAGATTCTAGAAGACATGCTGAGAGCTTGTGCGCTAGATTATGGATCTAGTTGGGACGACAATTTTCCATATGCAGAGTTCTCTTACAACAACAGTTATCAATCCAGTTTGAAGATGGCCCCTTTCGAAGCCTTGTACGGAAGGAGGTGTAGGACACCGTTGTTGTGGGATGAAGTTGGAGACCGCCAGTTGTTTGGACAATGTTGGATTTCGGGTTCCGGCAGACCCTCTAGATTCAAACACTGGGTGCGCGCGGAGATTTCGCCCTCTTCCTACCTGCACCTCACCGCCTCGCTATGATCTATGCAATCAAAGGAACAACACAAGAGACACAGAGTTTATACTGGTTTAGGCCACCATTGTGGTGTAATACCCTACTCCAGTGTGTGGTGTGGTGGATTGCCTCTTGGGCTGATGATGAACAATACAAGGGAGAACAGCCTCGCGAGGGTCTGTTCTAGGCTGGTGTGATGAACTAATAGGGGGAGTTCAGTCGCTCTCTCTACTGGTTTCCTGGTGAGGATCCCATTCTGCCTCTATCTTGTGGTGGCTAGTCCTATTTATAGGCAAAGGCCCTGGGCCTCCTCCCAAATATTGAGCGGGAAGGGCGCCAACAATTGGCCATTTTGAAGGGGGACATCTAGTACACTTATCCTGACTAAAGTTGGTCCTCGCCTGCTAAAGGCTCTGGTGGTGACGCCGGCTTGGGCTCCATGATGACCTCCATCCTGCCGTTCTACTGGTCTTGGTCTTGTTGCACCGAAATGGATGCCTTTGCTTGATGCTCTCGCCTGCACTTGCTCCCTTTGCACCAAAGAGGAAAGGGAGGACACCACGCGGCCTGGCACCCGCCTTGTGCCCTTGGTCATCATGGCTTGCGTCATGGGCACCTCGTGAGGTACACGCCTTGATCTCTCCGCCTCCTTGCGAGCCAGCCTGACGAGGCCGTGCGTGAGGAAGCTTCCTGTCGTCCGCCCCGCGAGGCTTGGCCCCTAGCGAGGGTCTTGAGCTCGTGCTGATGAAGATGGGCCATGCTAGGCCGCCCCTTGAGCCACGCCGCAGGCCGCAGGCAGGCAAGTCTGGGGACCCCCGTTCCCAGAACGCCGACAATAGCCCCCGGGCCCAAGGCGCGCCCGGACTTGGCTGAGCAGAGAGGCGAAGGGGAAAGTGCGAAGCGCCACGGGCCCTAACAGCCCGCGGCCTCGGGCGCCGCGTGGCGGTTGATTGGACATGGGTGGCCCTGCTTCCCCACGCCTCCTCATTTTGCGCCCAGCTAGGCGGACCCATGGTTGCACATAGTCTTTCCTCTTTTCGCCGCTCGACCGTCCCCTACTCTTCCTCCCCTCGAGCTCCAGTCTCTGCTTCCAATCCAATATCGAATCCTCCCTCTTCCCGTCGCCATGGCTCAAACGAAGAAGGGAAAAGGGAAGAAACCGGTGCCTCCGCCTTGGTCGCCGTTGTCGGCGGCCTCCGCCGTCGATCGGTCGATCATACTCAACCGAGAAGGTTTGGGCAAGGTCAGCTCTGCTCTGGCCACCATCTTCAACGAGTGCGGGAGGACAACAGCCTGGCCCGCATCCTGCTTCTCCATCGACAGGGTGGTCACCGAGGTCCGGTACTTTGCCGACGCCCTGTGAGCGGGATTGGTTCCCCCCTTCTCTGAATTCTTAAACGCTGTGTTTTCCCATTACCGGATCCATATGATGCATCTGGGTCCTGAACCCATTACTCTTCTTGCCGTCTTCGCCTTTGTCTGTGAGGCGATGATGGGCATCCCTCCTTCGGTTGCCTTGCTGCGCCACTTCCTGTCTCTGTGCCTCGTCGATCCTACCCAATTCTCAGGGTGCACGAGCTTCATTACCGCACCAGAAATAGTGGCTTCAGGGATTGATTTCATCCTTCCTCCGTCCGTTCCTGGGTTCCGCGAGCGGTGGCTGTACGTGGATGTAGGGGTGCCCAGCCCCCTGCTTTCGGAGCCAAAGTCGCCCGCTGTCCCCAATTCAGGCTGGGGCCAGGAGACGCTCACGAGCCCCTGGCTCATCTTCGTCTCGCATCGCTTTGCGTTCTTGAGGGCGCTTGGTGTGACGGCGCCCAAGGTGGTGAAGGAGTTCGTGCTATGCCGCATTGCTCCTCTCCAGCGCCACTCCTGCCGGATGTGGTCCTTCAGCGGGCGTGAAGATCGCATGAGGCTCCAGGAGGAGGACCTGACGCCCGAAGCACTGAGGAAGGTGCTCTTGGTCTTGACCGAGGACCCTTCCCCCGGCAGCGTCTGGTATGGGGGGCTTTGTTGTACCTTTGCTCGAACAGGGGCGACTTCGTGAAGCACATGCCCAGCTTCGACGAATGGGGGATGTGCCCCGCCGGCCTCAGGGGTCCTCGCGAGAACCCAGTGATGGTGACTGCCCTCCTAGTCACCCACGGTGGTCCTTCCTCGAGTGGTGGAGCAGGGAGGCATGGGCCGCCGGAGGCTGAGGGGGCCCCCGCTGGAGTGACGATGCCAGGCGGCACTCCTGAGGGGGCAACTCCTGAGGCCCGTACTACTGTGGCTGGAGGTGCTAAGCCGCTGCCCACGGCGCCTGTGGTTGAGGCCCCTGGGGCCCCAACTATCCTTCTTGGTGAGGCGACCAGCGGCGTGCATCAGGACGATGCACCAGACGCTGGGCATCTTGACGCTTCTTCCTCGTCGCAGGCTGACCCCTGCGCTCAACTCCTGGGTCGCTTCTGCGTGGACTTCGAGGCTCTCCGGAGAAAAAGGGAGGCCTTGGGTAACGATTACCCTTACCGCCTGCTGAAGCGCTAGAAGTTTTTCGCCATTGATGAGTAAGCCTTCTGCTTTCCCAGCTCCTGATCCTCCCGTTGCTTTGGCTGATCCTTGCTCTGCAGGGCCCTTCCTGCCAAGCTCGCAGAGATGGCTGAGGAGCCATCCCCCCAGGCTCCGCCCTCTCCACCGCCTTTGAGCGCTCCGAGTTCCAGCAGAGCCCTCTCGGTGAGGCCGGCCGGAGAGGTGAGCCATCCTGTGGTGCATCGCGGCCGTCCTTCGCGAGCCTCCTCGGGGCATAGCCAGCCTGCGTCGGGCCTCGAGTCTGATCATGGATGGCGATTGGCTGAGGTCAGCCCTCGCTCTTCACTTGGGGAGGGGCCGGCTCTTGGCCGGGCTTCTGGCGAGGCGTGCCCGACCATCACGAGGGCGCCAGCCCCCAGCCCCCTGCCTAGAGGGGGAGCGCTGATTCGTGGCCACCAACGCTTACTTGGGGTGGATGATGACGCAGAAGACGTGCTCGAGCACGCCCGGAGGCGTCGAGTCCTTCACCAAGGGTTTCTCCGGAGGGCGGCTGATGCGGTGAGCCAGCTTGGTGAAGAGCTTGATGATGCAAACGCGCGCCTTGAGGCTGAGGGCCTGCGCCTGGCTGAAGAGAGGTGCAAGCTGGAGGCGGCCGTTGCCCTTGCGCGCCACCAGCGTAACCTCGACAATGAGGAGGGCGAGGCGTTGCTGGCGGCCTCTCGGGAGGCCCATTCCCGGGCCGTCGAGGAGGCCCGAGAGGTTGACCGGCGGCATGAGGCATCGGAGGAGCGGGCGCGGGAACTGTTGGCCCGGTGCCACTCCCTGGAGCAGCAAGTGGAGCTGCGGGAGGCGGCCCTTGCGTCGATGAAGGTGGCTTCGGTCGACCAGGCAGAGCTCCTGAGGCATGAGGAGGCACTGACGCTGGAAGCTGCTGAGCGCGCACGTGATCTTGAACGTCTGGAGACAATAGAGCGCTTGGTGACGCACGCGGAGGATGATGTCGTTGCGCGCGAGGCCCGAGCCATAGCGGAGGTTGATCGTGGGGTGGCGACGGCCCGCTTGAACCTTGAGCGCAAGTTTGAGGAGAGGCCGGGGTTGATCCGAGTCGAGGCTGAAGGCAGGACCGCCGCCCTGAGAGCCAAGCTAGAGGAAGTGACGCGGCGGGCCGACGCTTCCCGGGCCGCCCTTGACGTAGCACAGGAGGAGCTGACTACCTCCCGTGCCAAGGCGCTTCTTCTCCGCCAGCGGGTGGACGAGGCTGAGGCCGTTGCGCGGCAGAACAAGGACGAGATACGCCAGCGGTAGATTCTGGAGCACGAGCACGGCCCCATGCTCACCAGGCTTCGGGAGAGATCCAACGCGGCCTTGGGTAACATCTGCGAGGTGGCTGTTGCCCAGCCCCACGCAGTCAACTATGCTGGCAATCTTCAGTTCTACACCAATGTGGTGACGTAGCTGGAGGCGCGCTCGGTCGGAGCCAACAGGCTGGTGGAGGAGAGGAGCCGCGCCGTGCTCGGGCGCGCCTTCTCTCGTGTCTTCAGCCACCTTCAGAACATGTTCCCCAACTTTGACTTTGACGCCGCCATCGCTCCAATACCCCAGGCCGTCCGGGGCGACCTGGCGCGCTGGGTGGAAACAACGTGGATGCCCTTGTCAGGGCCTTTGCTTCTGATAACGACAACGCGGTTGTGGCTACTGATGAAGGTGACGTGGTGAACGGCCCTGGCGCCGCTGCCGGCGATGCGGAGGGCGATGGCGAGGCTAGCGACGCCAGCGATGATTCAGGAGGCGCCCCTGAGGATGCATTGGGGGATTTATCCGACTGACCGCGTGTTGTCCCTGCTTCCTTACCCTGCGCAGACAGAGTTCGGGCCTTGCCCTGAAGGTTGTAAGAGCATTTTGGGAGGGGGAGCCCCTCATGTAAAAACTCGTATTCAGCGTAACGGTAGATGCAATATCACTCGTATGCCTGCCACAAGCGGATGATTTCGTGACAAGCTGGTTGGCTTGTTTACCTTCGACCCGCGTGGGCCTTGAGTCAGCCTGCGGAGGGCTGCGGTGCCTCGAGCGTCTTCTGAACGAGCCCATAAAAACCTGTAATGAAAACCTCCGGAGAGGGCGCGGCAACGGCAGTCTGGGCTGCACGCAAGCTAGGCCTAGCCCGGCTCGCGATGGGCTCGCGAGGGGAGGCAGCTGAGGCGAAGCGGTAACCAGAACACGAGAGATTGCTCGAACGAGACTAAACACCCCTTCCCCGAACACACGCAAATCCTTGAGCTCAAATTCAACTTAAATTCAACGGGGGAAAATGGAAACCAAGGGGGAAAAGCAACGAAAGCAGAAAAAAGGTCGCGTCCGGCACCTAGTCTAGTGTTGGACGTCTTCTCACCAGCGCGGAGCTAAGTGCTGCCACTGGGCGTGGGAGGGAGCCCCAGGGCCTGAGGCTGGCACCCCTGAGACTCCGGGGCATGTACAGCCCCACTCATTATTACGTGAGAGTGTCACAGGGCTGCGAGCTTCACAGGCACTAGGCCTTCTTCATAGGTACCGGCCTTGCTTCATATCGCCAGACGAGGGCCCTGCCTTGCGCCGCACTCTAGTGCCACCGACGACGACCGGAAACCAGGACGCCGCCGATGGGGTGGAGTGGTCACCAGCGGTTCCCCCGACGACCCAGGTCCTCTGCCAGGGGCAGGCTCTGGGGCACCTCCCCAGCAGAGGGCCTACCTCCTGAGGACGCCTTGCTCCGAACGCCGCGGTGGTGATGTTGGATCTTGGCCCCTCTCCTGCAGCCCCCAGCACCCTCCTCCTGAGGGGTAGGAAGCTGCACGAGTGGGGCAGCCGCCCGTTGTCGTGACCTGCACCTCCTGCGATCCATGGTTGGCGTATGCCTGCTCCTGAGGAATTAGTGGTACCTGATACTCGTTGTTTCCAGCGCAGCCGACGGGGCCTCCTCGGGGCTCCTGGAAGAGTTCAGCTTCTGGCGTCTCGTCCCCCCAGCTTGGGCCGAGGAGCGAGCCTTGTTCGTCCTCATGTGTGCGCCCTTGGTCCATCATGTGGGGCACGTACTCTTCTGGGGGCCACCCCGAAGGCCGCGCCATAGCGCTCTGCGTGCCACGCAGTTCTGCTTGATGTGCCCACCTGGGGGTGATAGCGCGGCGGCCCACCGGGGCCGTGGGTTGTGGCGAGTACTTCTTCGATGGCCGGGGGTAGAGGAAGCACCGATGCTGGCCCGGGGCTGAAGGCCTGGCCGATGTTGGGGTGGCCTTGGAGTTTGCTTGGGGCCGCACGGGAGTGCATGGAGCCCCCGTGCGGGCCACCCTGGTCCTGAGGTGGAAGTTGGGTGCAGAAGGGGGGAGCCCTCGAGGCGGCGAAGCCCAGGAGCTCTGCCGCCCGCTCTAGTAGCACGTCGTCACCGCCTTCCAGCAGCCTGCACTACAGCAGCTCTCGGGCCACGGTGAGCGCGGCCCTCGAGTTCGCCTGCCCCCGTCGGGTGTATGACGCCGTGGCCGCGGCGTGGTGGGAGGCCCTCACTGCGACCGCGCCTGCCACGTCGTGAGAGCTATCGCTGCCTGTCCGCGCTTCCCGCGGCCCGCAGCGCCCTGCGGGCTGCGAGCTGCCCGCGGCGTGGGGTTGCCCGGAGCGAGCGGTTCTGCATGGGCAGGCCAGGTCGCCCAGGGATCGGGGTTGCTTGCCTAGTCGCCGGACATGATGATGACGATGCAACGGGACGCGAAGTGGCATAAGGTGGATTCCGGCGCACCCCTACCTGGCGCGCCAAATGTCGGATTTCAGGTTCCGGCAGACCCTCTGGATTCGAACACTGGGGTGCGCGCGGAGATTTCACCCTCTGCCTACCTGCACCTCACCGCCTCGCTATCATCTAAGAAATCAAAGGAACAACACAAGAGACGCGGAGTTTATACTAGTTCAGGCCACCATTGTGATGTAATACCCTACTCTAGTGTGTGGTGTGGTGGATTGCCTCTTGGGCTGATGATGAATAATACAAGGGAGAACAGCCTCGCGAGGGTCTGTTCTAGGCTGGTGTGATGAACTACTAGGGGGAGTTCAGTCGCTCTCTCTACTGGTTTCCTGGTGAGGATCCCATTCTGCCTCTATCTTGTGGTGGCTAGTCCTATTTATAGGCAAAGGCCTTGGGCCTCCTCCCAAATATTGAGCGGGAAGGGCGCCAACAATTGGCCATTTTGAAGGGGAACATCTAGTACACTTATCCTGACTAAAGTTGGTCCTCGCCTGCTAAAGGCTCTGGTGGTGACGCCGGCTTGGGCTCCACGATGACCTCCATCCTACCGTTCTGCTGGTCTTGGTCTTGTTGCACTGAAATGGATGGCTTTGCTTGATGCTCTCGCCTGCGCTTGCTCCCTTTGCACCAAAGAGGAAAGGGAGGACACTGCGCGGCTTGGCGCCTGCCTGGTGCCCTTGGTCGTCATGGCTTGCGTCATGGGCACCTCATGAGGTACCCCGCCTTGATCTCTCCGCCTCCTCGCGAGCCAGCCTGACGAGGCCATGCCTGAGGAGGCTTCCTGTCGTCCGCCCCGCGAGGCTTGGCCCCTCGCGAGGGTCTTGAGCTCGTGGTGATGAAGATGGGCCACGCCGCAGGGCGCAGGCAGGCAAGTCTGGGGACCCTCGCTCCAAGAACGCCGACAGACCAGATTTGATTAAAGAGTCTGAGAAGAAGGTGAAGTTAATTCGCGATAGGCTCAAGGTAGCCCAGTCCAGGCAGAAGAGCTATGCAGACTCTAAATGCAAGGAGACAGTTTACAAAGTCAGAGACAAAGTTTATCTTCGTGTGTCCCCACTTCAAGGAGTTAAGCGTTTTGGAGTTAAGGGAAAGTTAGCACCACATTTTGTGGGACCATACAAAGTGTTGGAGCAAATGGGAGAAGTTGCTTACAAGTTGAAATTGCCCGAAGGTTTGTCAGGAGTTCATGATGTGTTCCACGTTTCCCAGTTAAAGAAGTGCCACGCAGAGATGGCTGATATACCGCTAAGAGATACAATGCCACTGGAAGTGATTCAGTTGGATAGCGATTTGACCTATGAGGAGAAACAAGTCAGGATTCTCGAGTTTGCCAGCCGAGTCACACGCAGCAAGGTTATCAAGTTTTGCAAAGTCCAGTGGAGCCACCATACCGAAGATGAAGCCACCTAGGAGCGAGAGGAAGATCTAGTGAAGGACCACCCTCACCTATTTTCTAGCCAACCCGAATCTCGAGGGCGAGATTCATCTTAAGGGGGGTAGGTTTGTAACATCCTAAATTTTCAATTTGGAATGTTATACATTAGATCATCTTTGCATATCATATTTTATTGCATTGTGGTTTGATCCTAGAAATTCTACGCAACTCAAGGACCCACGGAGAGAGTTGGGGATTTCGTTATTTTCATATTTGAGTTTTTCTCAAATTTAGAAAAAAGGATCATTCAATTTTAATTATTTTATCTTCGAATATTTCAATTATAAAAATAAGAGAGAGGGAATAAAATGACTTTCCAAAATAAAGAAATATTGGGGATTTAATAATAAAATCAAATAAGGTTTTATTTCGGAGTTTTATCGCTATTTTATTTGAATTAGGAAAAAATATGCGTTTCTCAAAATTGCATTTTAGGTCCAAAAAAATGTTCATCTTGTCCGGCTTATTTTTAGATTACAGGGAAAATTTATTTCGGGATTTTTGGAGTCCGTTTAGTATTTCTTTTCTTTCTTTTTCTGCACGTCATAATTTTTTTTTAAAAAGGAAACCGACTTTGGGCCGTACCTGAGCGGGACTCCGCCCGGTGGGCTTTATAAGCCGCCACCCCGGTGATCGAAGCCCACTCCGCCGCCGCCGCCAGAACCCTAGCCGCCGCCCGCGCCGCCCGCCGCCGCCGTCGCCCCGCGCCACTACCGCCGCCGCCGCTGCCGGAGCCGCTGGACCCTGCCGCCGCCTCACCGCCTCGCCGGAGACGTCGCCGGACCCGAGGTAGCCGCCGCCGGTTTTTTTATAAAATCGATCGGTTTTTTTAAGAACCCTAGATCCGTTTTTTTAGATCGGTTCATCGGTTTTTCTCGGTTTAGTGATTTAACGGACGTTCGTCCGTACGTTCGTTTTAACAAACGGTTTTTGTCGTTTAGCCGCAGACAGCGAACGTTCATTCGTTAGCCTGTTCGTTCGTTTTTCTTTTTCTCGGATTTTTCGCGATTATTTTTTATCGCGATTTCTGATCCGATTTTCGTTTTAGTATAACTTTTTGCTCGTTTATCGGAATGAGGCGATTCAAGCGCCTAGAGTTTCGTCTCGAAACCCTCTTTCCGTTTAACCAACTGTAACAAGTTTTTGCCACTCTAAAATTTGACTTAGGTCCAGAATAGTAAATGAAGCTTGTTTTCTTTCGCCGTTTGAGTTTCGTTGCTTCGTTCGATTTGATTCTTTCTGCAAACCGGAGTTCTTAAGTTGAACTTTCTGGTTAGATCTCTTATTTGAGTTTTAACTATGCATTAGATGAGTGCTTATTGTAGGCTTGTTTGTTTGCGATAGAGTACCCGGAGTGCGCAGCTTGCTACTACGAGTCTATAGGTTTCACGGATCATCAAAGTTTTATTGCATTAGATCAATCATCAAACATTGCATGATTAGGATCTGATTTAATATGTGGGTTTTGGGAAGTAGATGAGGTAGTACCTATTACCTGTTTTATTATCAGACCTTTGGGAGTTACTTCTACATTTGCTTATATTGCTATGCTACGCTAGTAGACGTGGATTGGGTAAGTGTATCCATGACAGAAGTGAGATTGTTAATTAATGGTTCAACTTAAGGTGGCAACTTTAATACACATCTGGGTGGATTGAGGCACCTGGGGAACCCAGTGTTGCCTGTATTTTTGGAAATCCCGGGGTACCGTGTGATTCTCCTATGGACCGCCACCCAGGCTCAAAGGGATCATGAGATTATTCATGCTAGAAACTTCCGTGTGCAGCCGCAAGCTACTATGGGCTCTAGCATAGTTGAGTATGTTGTGTGACCTCTTTCAGTGGTAGACTAGCAGATGTAGGGGATGTAGGTTGGTACTATCTACCCAGAGTAAAGAGTTAATGCTTCTGAAAGACTGTGTCTCGGTCATCCGTTTCTCAAACATCATGTAGTGCGAGAAATCCAACGGAGGAGATCGAGTCTTGCGGGGAAAAGTGCGCAAACCTCTGCAGAGTGTATAAACTAATCATGGTTAGTCGTGTCCTCGGTTATGGACGTTTTGAGTATCTAGTTACCTGGATTATCATGTGAATCTCATCATGTTACTTAATTTAATTTGATTGGGTTAATGATGATGCTTAATTGGGATTGAGTTGGAGGCACCTTCTCAATGTTTAACAACCACCATGATAGTTAAATAAAACTATTTGACCCATTGCGCCAAATGGCGCAGAGACCTGCTGAAGACATGATGTCGATGAAAATAGTTTCATGCTGCAAGAACCTTCAACTAAATCATGCTATTTTTTAAACATGTTTATTACATTGTTAAATAATAGCCTGGGAAAAGGGAAACTTTGCATAATATAAATATGTTCAGTTTGAAAATACGGCCACTATGATGAGAGAGTAAAGATGGATGGTTGTATTTTTTTAGCAAGTTTGAAAACATGGTTATCATGATGAGAAACCTGGCCGTGCATCTTTTTCCTGCAAAAAAAGAGGGAAAATGTAAGAAACCTAAGTAAAAGAACATGTCTTTGTTGTGCATATACGGAGATATAGGGATAAAGAGGTATTAGGACAGCCCACATGTTATTTAGCCCAGCCCACGTAGAGCGATGCTTGTGGCCCGTGAGGAGCTGAATATGAAGCGGCAGGGGGCGGATCCAGCGGTTCCTCAGCTGGGTGACAGAGGCGTTTCCTCAGCCACCGACCGGTGCGATTTCTTATCCGTTGCGCCAAATGGCGCAGAGACCCACTACAGCCATGTTGTCGATGAAAATAGTTTCATTTTTCAAGGACTTCAATACTCATTGTAGAAAGCCCATATATTAAACCATACTCTTTTGAAAATGTCTATCACATTATGAAATCCAAGTTTGAGAAAAAAATGTATAACCATTGCACCAAAAAATTATATTTATATAACACTGACCATTGCCCTAAACGGTACTGAGTCCCATTTAAAACCATGTACTTGCTAAAAATATTTGTATTTTTTCAGTAACTATTTGAGCAAATACATACGGTAAGAACTTAGTAAAAGTTTAATTGATTGTCTGTTTAAGCTCACATAAAATGCAAGATGGCAACAACAGAGCACAATTGTATCATGTGCAAAAGCAGCCAAAATTAGTTAGCTAATAAATTGTTTGAAGAGAACCAACCATTTCAGAGTAGTTTATTCCACATCTCATTCTCCTCGAAAATGAGCCCAAGCGGCCATCAATGAAAATACAATTGTTTTGATACAACAACGGTAAGAGAAACGAGTAACCACCAAAGAAACAAAACGTTTAAATTAGTTTTTTCTAACCATGGAGGAGAGTTGCATGTGAACTTTATAGAAGAAGGCCAACGTCAAGGAACAACATGTTGACATACTCATCCTACTCTCCGTTCTTGTCATCAGTCCCAGTAATCAGCTCCTGACCAACACCTTCAGCAACAACCACAACAATGCCCCTTCTTCTTTATCCTTGCATATACAGGAACTCGATCAATTAGGTCTCCCTTCCCTTCAACATGAAAATCAATCTCAAGCAGCAGCCGACTGCTCAGAGTGGCATGAAGAGTAATGTGGTCGGTGCTCCTGCTCATAAGTATGACAAGACCGGTGCCATTCACAGCTCTCACAACTTCCACATGTGCCGCGTTGATTGCTTGTTCACTACACTCGACAACACAGTTTAACATATGAAACTAAGCAACTAATCTACAAAAAAGCGTCTAATTGGCTACTTGGCATCCAACCATAAATAAGTAACCTAACGAACGAGAAAAAGAACAACATAGGCTTCATGGATCATGTCTTTGTTGCTCCTCGTGCATAGGGACCTAGAAGAAAGCAAGACAAAAATATAACTCAGTAAATGAAGATTGCATTTTCCAGTAAATTGAGAGCCAAGGCTTGAGGCGGCAACTAATATGTACAGAATGAAAGAAGCTATCAAAAGTGACCCAAAAAAGGAGAAGGGAAGAAGATTGACAACTGAAAACAAACACCGAGATTTGTAATTTTGACCTCAAATTGAAATAGTAGGCTAGCTCAGATTCAAATATTATTAGCTCCACAATACTCCTGTGTGAAACATCTGGATAAATAACCCATAGGATAATCAAGAACAAGTTGGTTTGCCGTGTAAGAAGCATCACCAAGGTTAGTAATGCCATTATAACTCCAACTTCAGCAACGCCTAGTTTTTTGTAGAGAATAGTATGTGAAACAAATGAGATATTTGCTTTGCTGAGAATAAAGAACATCATATGCAATGTCCATAGTAAAATGGTGCTGTAACTGGCTATCACTAGATTATTACACAACACAGGAAGTATGTTACAATATGGAAAAAAGTTGAAAAGCATTGTTAAATAGGTTACTGAAGATATATATTCTACTCCCTTCGTCCCATAATGTAAGACGCTTTTTCACACTACATTAGTGTCAAAAAGCGTCTTACATTATGGGACAAAGGGAGTAGATGTTTAAACAAGATACTGATGCAAATTCCTAAAGATAAAAGCACAGACCATATGCATTGGCAATATTGTCCGGACTCCTAAGGCCTCATTTGATAGGAAGGGATTGTGGAGGTTTTGGAAGGAGGGGATTTCAGGGGATTTGGTGAATCCCCCTCTTCCACCCAATCCCTTTGAAATCTCAAATCCCCCTCTAGCCACACATCCCCTCCATGCAGAGCATTGTTTGATAAGGAGGGATTGTCATATTGCATTAAAATGGTATATATAACAGTTAAAAATCGAATCTTCCGACAATTCTTCACATCAACAACATAATTTCCTTGACTTGGAATCAATATATCATCACATGATTGTGCAGTCACATCACAACAACATAATTGTGCATTCGCAAGTCCCCGGAAAGCATACATTTAAGTATACTGGATAACAAAATACATAAGCATGCTGAGTTATATGTGCAACAGAAAAACATCACATATGTTCTGCAATGATTGCTGGAAAAGAGTACATTACAGGAGCACAAATTTGAACATAAGACAGCAATAGCGCTGACACAAAAGCAACTGAGGAGAATCTCAAACGGATGATTTAGAAGGGCCCTGCAAATCTCCCATTTTCCCTCTGCTCGTTCCACTTCTTAACCTGATTCAGTGAGACCAAAAAAAGATGATGATACTGAAGAAAACAAGGTGATATAACAATAGAAGTTTCATGAATTTGCAAAGGAGTTGCTTTTGAGCCTTAGAGAGGTGATAGATATGGCCCGGCACGCAAACATCGTTGAAGCATAGATGAACTGCTCGGCGTTAAGTGTAAATTCTTGCTACCAATACTAAAAAGAGATCATGGAATGTGATATTTTAGCATAATTATCATAAGAAAAACATGTTCAATTTTTTTTGCCACAGTTAACAGGAGTGCTAGTACTTCTGAAGTGATGATGGTTTAGGTACACAGTTTCAGTTTGGTACCGCCATCCCAAAACTACAGATAATACTGCTGTGGCAATTCACAAAAATAAGATTCACTATGGTATGCATATTTACTAAAGAATCACTTGTTATATACGGACATAAATCATGAGATTTACTGAAATATGGTATTGCAATTCAGATTGATTATCCATACACTGAAGATCTAGGTAAAAGTCTATCTTGACTGGGTCGGCTAGGTCTCGACACTTCCATGTGACCGTGTCCACATACTACGTAACCTATCTATCATCGCATACAATCAGTTTGCTTGCTACAGAACTCCAATTTCAAAAATTGATAAACGAAAAACACTGAGCTCATGATTGCTACTATAGAACTCATCAGAAGTCTCTGTCAAATTTCATACCAATATTTTCTTTGACTGTTAAATATGTAACAATCGTCCAGGATTATAAAGCCATGCTCACATACTGAAAAGTTCAGTATGTTGTAGGATGGTGGAGCTTTGGAGTCAGATTATTTTCATGTGACTAATAAATCTACATAGGCCAACCTAGGTTATAGTACTCCAGTTATCTCAATGAATTAATACATACTAATATACACAAATGCACCCAAAAGCACAGAATCATCTGCTCTTGCCAACAAGTGCACATCAAACATTGAAATTAGTCGATCCTGAGCAGACCATGGCAATCAAACTTATTATTTCAAAAAGGAATTCAAGATACGATATATTTAAAGTTCTAGAACAACAAAATATTATCAAGAGCAAAACATCATCCACTACATCCATCCATGGAGGAGGAGCACTCCATGGCCGAGCTCCTAGAATCGACGCGCGGATGGGAACGTGAGGGGGCGATGCGGGGGGGAACGGGTAGCACAATGCAGAGGTACCTGCCGGGGTGAAATCCAGCTTTTCAGGCGGCGGCTACGCATCAAGAGGCTGTGGCCGGTGGCGACACGTCGAGGAGGCTGCATACGGCATCGCGAGGAGGCTGCAGATGGCGTTGCGAGGAGGCTACGGGCGGCAGCGCAAGGAGGGGGCTGTGGCCGGCGCCGGCGCATCGAGGAGGCGGCCGCGCAAGGAGGAGGCTACGGTCTTCGGCGTGGATCCAGTTCCACGAGGGCCTAGGCGTGCCTTCTGAGCCACGTGGGTTGGGGTGAATTGGAGGGGAATCGGGTGGACTGGGCCAGTGAAACCTCGTGCACCAAATGGACCGAAGATGATCGCAGGGGGTTCTGGGCCACGCGTGGAAAATCCACTCAAACCCTCCCCAATCCACTTCTACCAAACAAGGCCTAAAGAGGTGTCGAGTATTTTGAAGGCAACCAAGAACCACTGCCTGCCCTATGCAAGAGAAGGTTGAAGATATAGGTTGGCTGGCAATAAAAATAGTAGCCAGAATAGAACTTGTGCTTCGCAAATACAATATTTTACTCAAACTGGGGAACAAATGGATAATTATTCAAAATGATAATAACCTAGACACGATGTTATATTTATGTCATCTGAACACCTTACCTGGTACAGAACCATAAAACATGCTTTCTACAGCAAGTGGATGCTTCATTAAATATGCAGCTTGTCTCTAAAACGTTTTGTATTTATGAACAAAGGGAGTATTAACTGAGCAAAGCAAACACTTTAGAACCAATAATGAAGAGTTCCTAATTGGACTCAAGAGGTGTAACGGTTAGATTACATGAGAACCGATATTTCCAGCAAGCCCTGTCAACAAAATTATGTCGTACCTTTTATGTAGTAGCTTGCTATGATCAGAACCAGTTGGACCAAATGAAATAAATCTCTGCGCCAGAAGTTCAAAGAAATATTAAATTCTTTAATGGCACAGACACACTGCACATAACCTTCATAGCAGAGGGAGTATTAACTAACCGAAGCACTGTAACAGGAGAACTACATATCAAGTTGTCATCAACTTAAGGTTGTATTTACTGAGCATTATATGCCTTCCTATTAAGAGATCTTTCGATGAACAACATGACAGGGAGGCACCTTGCTACTGGTTGTACCATGCTTTTGACAAATAGGGCGACAAGGAGGCATGGTGCTACTGATAGGATATAAGCAATAGGATGTCCATTGGCAAGAAGCCCGTACCACACTGTAAAAGAAAAATAACCACAGAGGAGACTAATTGAAGAAACCTTGACAATGAAAAAATTACTACAATAAAAGAAACATTTCTAATCATTCGAAGAGTGGGCGTGTTTATATGAACAAGAAGGATCACCAATGGAAACAGCAGGTCAAGAAACAACCAAAACAAGAGAGAAGCCAGAGAGAGGAGGTACCAGCTCCTTGCTCCTGCGATCCGCGCTCCATTTTTGAGAGAAAACATGGGAGATGAAGATTCATTATTTTACTAAGCTCGCAGAAGTTCTCCAACAACACAATTGCGGGGGCTAACTTGTCGGATCCTCCTTCCCATCTGCATCACACAACACACGCATACAAAACAATTCAGAACTGCACGACACCAATCTGGAGGAAACACCAAAAAATGAACAGGAAGGCATACCACTAAGTAGGCTTTTGGTCTCGGAGCATTTGCCAACCCCTATTGTTGCCGCCCGCCACCTGTCTGCCTCGTCGCAGCCTCTGCACAAGGAAAACAGATCATAGTTGCATCTGGAGAAAGAACTTTGTATGGTGAGTATTTCCATACAATAAACATTTTATCAACAAAGAGGAACATCTTTCTCCCAACACAGATTAAAAAGCAAAAATAGGCAAATTAATTTTCTGAATACAAACCCACCAAGGTATCTATTTGTCAAATGAGGCTGAGCTAAACTTCAGTTCAGGTTCTGTCAAATTTTAGACCCAATAAAAAAGACAGGTTGGACTGGACCAGCTTTCATTCATGACAACACATGTCATTCAGTGAGCTGTACTTGGATAGTTAACTAATTTCCAAGCTAAGTAGAAAGAACTGAAACTGTAATTCAAGAAATTTGATTTGAAATTCAACCAAAATACAACTGATTCAACGCTGTAGGTCATATGTGTCACCAATGTAAAGAAGAGCTTGCAATCCGAGCCCTATATAAAAGACATGCATCGTCCATAATGTTGCAAAACAAAAATCCTGAATTGGCTGGAAAATTTAGACTAAAAAGATCAACAAGTACAGAGAAAGGACTGATTTTGACAAGAAAAACTACTACTAGAAGCTGCAAGAAAAACTACTACTACAATTTAATAATTGCCCTGTAAAAAGAGCTTATGTTTCACAGTAAAAACTACTGCTACAATATGTAGATCTTTAGCAACACTACCACCTCCAATGCATACATTTTATGCTTCCGCAAATACCAGGGAAGCCATTTGATGCACCCATCTGCAGAAGCCTTGTAGCGTCCGCTTCATTTGGTACAAGGAGATATCTCTCTTCAAAGATCTTAATGACAACCTTCACAAATTTCTTTAAAACTTTTATGCCCATACTCTTTGCAACTGCAATCTACACTTATCAAATTTCTTGAGCATTTAAATTTAAAGTAGCAAAAAAGCAAAACACACCCTAAATCATCACGCATAAACTGGTTTGAATTATGGATGTAGCAAATAAGAGGTTTAGCTAAACACATTACTACAACACGATAGTTCTGAAATTATTACACATGGAGTAAGCATGCTAACCTCTCCCCCCTACATTCCAGGTATTTCTTCAAGAACACCCGACATTCAGGTTGAGCTCCTATCAATTTCAGGCAGGCAAGATAGTACTTCTTCTCCTGTTTGAATGTGGCAACCACATAAAGAAATATCAAAGCATGCCCTTTTTTTGCTTTTGTAGTTTCTCATAGGCTCTCATAAACCAGACAAGACTTCCCCAATCAGAATGTTTACTCATTCTAACTTTTAAGGCTATTGTCATATACAAATTTTAGTGACAATATCACAAGGCAAATTACCTGGTGAGATATCTCTCTTCAAAGATCTTAATGACAACCTTCACAAATTTCTTCAAAACTTTTATGCCCATACTCTCTGCAACTGCAATCTACGCTTATCAAATTTCTTGAGCATTTAAATTTAAAGTAGCAAAAAAGTAAAACACACCCTAAATCATCACGCATAAACTGGTTTGAATTATGGATGTGCCAAATAAGAGGTTTAGCTAAACACATTACTACACAGTAGTTCTGAAATTATTACACATGGAGTAAGCATGCTAACCTCTCCATCCTACATTCCAAGTATTTCTTCAAGAACATCAGACATTCAGGCTGAGCTCCTATCAATTTCAGGCAGGCAAGATAGTTCTTCTTCTCCTGTTTGAACCTACAAAAATGATTGTATGCATCCTAAGCATATACAACATGATCTCTATACACAGTTTTGTTCAAAGCATATGAAAAAGATACTAATTGGACTAACTGCTACAATCATCTTCTGAACCTAATCAAGTGAAACAACATGGAGCAACAATCTCCAAATAACACATGGCCAAAGAGAAGCTATTTTATGTAGTGTAGTAAAAGTTCAGAGAGAGAGAGAGAGAGAGAGAGAGAGAAGCTCACCTCGGTGTGTGACATCAAATGCGCTCGCAGACATGTGCGCAACCACCAAAGCTGCAACTGTAGTCTTGACCGCCCACGCTCATCGGCTCGTCGTCACCTTGCATCAACCGAGCCACTGCCTGGACCCCCAGATCTCCTCTTCCTCCTCCAGGTCTGAGCCTGCTGCTTTGCAGCACGGTGGGCGAGCCTCCTGGAGAAGCTGTGGCGGTAGTGAGGACGCGGGATGGACACGCCCACGCTCATCGGCTCGCCATCACCTCTTATCGACCGAGCCACCGCCTAGACCCCGGGATCTCCTCTTCCTCCTCTAGGTCCGGGCCTGCTACTTTGCAGCATGGAGGGTGAGCCTCCTGGAGAAGTTGTGGCGGCAGCGAGGACGTGGGAGTGACGCAGGCGGCGTGTCGTGAGGGAGGAGAAGGAAGAAAGGGAGGGGAAATGCAGGAGGATGGGGAGCTAGCCATGGGACGAGATGAGCGAGGACGGGATTGGGTGCGGTGCACGAGGAGAGGATTTGGGCAGGAGAGGCGTGGATCTGGTGGATGGAGTAGCCCTCATCGCCCACCTCCCCTGTCCGTTCATCCCGCCACCGAGCTCGCAGGGGCGGCCAGGAATATCAGGCGGCAGCGAGGCTCCAGGGCAGAGGCCATGGCGAGGCAAGGAGGAGGGATGGAGGAGGCGGGAGAGGCTGTGGGGATCGAGGGGAAAGGGGGCTAGGGTTTTGGTGATGGCTGGTGCGGGAGTGGGACGAGGCGAAGATGGATTGGATGGGGAACACGGGGTGCGGATTGGGGAAAACCTCCTATACGCGGGCGCGACCAACCCAGCCAACGAGCGTGCGAGACGAGCCCTCTCGTCATTGGCCAGTAAAAACGATTGCGAGGTGAAAATAGTTTAACCGCGAGGTGAAGATCCAACGGGCCAGACAAGCTAGAAAGACAGATCCGACGGCCAACGAAGGGCCAATCGGGGGTGCCTCCTGGAGCTGAGTTGGCTAGCCTCTTTTTTGTTTTAAATTTATTCCTTTGTTGTAGGGAAAAATTGGCTTTATGCAAAACTGTAACCATAGAGCTTACCACCAGCCATATATGCATGTAGTGGTAGCATTATTCTGTACATTACTCCCTATGTGTTACATTGCCAGCATATTCCACGTGCTGACCCGTTTTCGGGCTGCAACATTCATGTTGCAGACTTTTCAGATGACGAGTAAGGTGCCTTAGGTCGTGATCTTTCACTCAGTGATGCCGTTGGAGTTGATGGACTCGCTTTATCTTCAAAGCCTTCTGCTGTTACCGTTATTAGATGGCCTTAAGCCATATTCATTGTAATAAGTTCTCTTTTGAGACATTCGATGTAATAAGTGTGTGATTGCTACTCTGTTATAAATCCTTCGAGTACTGTGTGTGTCAGCATTACTAATCCAGGGATGACACTAATGCACAGAGATCAAACTGTTTGAGGTCTGGTCGCTACAAGTGCTAGCACGACGCGAAGCACCTACGATGATGGTAGTGAATATAAAGGGGGGAACCATAAGCTTTACGAGTATAGTTACCGTTCCCTGGCGGATCTGAAGGTGCAAACCAGACAAATCTACTTCACAACCAATGTTTGCTTTCAGTTAGCCACTACGATTTGGTATGGACAAGAAAAGTACAGTAAACAATTTACGATTTATTTTCCGGGTGAGATCAATAAGTTAAGCAGATATGAAAGAGTACTACCTCTCTTGCGATGCCGTGTAGGCCCCTACTGATATGTTGAGGGTGAGGGAGTCCTGGATGTCAGCATTCTGGGAACGGGCGTCCCCAGACTTGCCTGCGTGCGGCCTACGGCGTGGCTCAAGTGGTGGCCCAGTACGACCCGTCTTCATCAACTCAAACTCAAGACCCTCGCGAGGGGCCAAGCCTCGCGGGGCAGACGACACAAAGCTTCCTCAGAAGCGGCCTCGCCAGGCAGGCTCGCGAGGAGGCTGAGAGATCAAGGCAAGGGTACCTCGCAAGGTGCTCGTGACGTAAGCCGTGACGATCGGGACCAGGCGGGCGCTGGCCTGCGTAGTGTCCTTGTTTCCTCTTTCGTGCAAAGGGGGCAAGCACATGTGTGGAGTACCGAGGCATCAGGTAAAGGTTACCATTTCAGTGCAACGAGACCAAGACCAGCAGAGCGGCAGGATGGAGGTCACCGTGGAGCCCAGGACGGTGTCATCGCCAGTGCCTTTGGCAGCCGAAGACCAACTTTAGTCAGGATAACTTGTACTAGATGTTCCCCTTCAAAATGGCCATTGCTGGTACCCTTCCCGCTCAATTTTTTGGAAGAGGAACAGGGCCTCTATATATAGAGCTAGCCACCACAGTAGAGGGGGATCGAATCCTTCTCAAGCAAACCACAACCAGAAGAACACACCATCAACCCCTTGTACTGTTTATCATCAGCCCGTGAGGCAATCCACCACACCACACACTAGAGTAGGGTATTACACCACAATGGTGGCCCGAACCAGTATAAATCTTGTGTCTCTCGTGTGGTTCATCGTTTAGCTTAGATTCTCGCGAGGCGATTGGATGTGGATTGGCAAGGGGAAGATCTTCGTGCGCACCCCAGAGTTTGAACCTTAAGGGTCTGCTAGAACCCAACATCCGACATTTGGCGCGCCAGCTGGGGGGCCACTGAAATCTTCCTTCTTCCGTCCCGCATTCCGCCGCTTCACCGCCTCCATGTCCGGCAACCCGACGGCCGACTCCGACTGCTGGGCGGATGGCCCGCCCATGCCATGTCGCCTGCCCAAGGTGACCTCAACCCCGCACCTCAGGCAGCCCTCGCTCCATAGGGCGCTGCGGGGCGTGGGCGACGCGGTCAAGCATCGCCTGCCCTCACTACACGGCAGGTGCGATCGGCAGCAAGGGCCTCAAGCTATGCTGCGGCCACAGCATCGCATACCCGACGGGAGCAGGCGAACATGAAGGTCGCGCTCACAGTGGCGCGGGGACTGCTGCGGTGCAGACTGCAAGAAAGCGGCCACGACGTGCTGCTAGAGCACGTCGCCGAGCTCCTGGATGCCGCGGCTTCAGGGGCACCCCCGTTCTGCGTCCAGCTTCCAACCCAAGCCCCGGGCGGATCACACTTCGGACCTATCCGTGTCCGCGCGCCCCCGGGCGCACCTCAAGGCTTCATCAACACCAGCTTGGCCGTCAGCGTCGGGCGACAGGCTGCGCCGACACCGCCCCTGGCAAGAGAGGGCGTGCGCGTTACTGCCTACGGCCCGGGCGGGCCGTCGTCCCACCTCCCTCAAGATGGAGCTTCAAGTCAAACTGCATGGCGCGCAGGGCACTATGGCGAGGCTTTTGGGGCGGTGACCCCGGAGGCCTATGTGCCCCACATGGTGGATCGAGAGTACGCACTAGAAGAAGACCATGGCTCGTTCCTCGGGCCAGGCTGGGAGGAGCTGAGATCTTTCAGGAGCCTCACGGAAGCCTAGACAGCATGCCGGCGGCAGCAACTATCGGGTACCGCTAATTCCTCAGGAGCAAGCTTATGCTAACCATGGGTCACAGGACGTTCAGGTCGCTGCAGCGGATGGCTGCCGCAGTACAGCAGCCTCCCTCCCCTCAGGAGGAGGGCACTAGGGGAAGTAGGTTAGGTGCCGGGAGCTAGGCTCCTCCCCACGGCATGTGGAGCAAGGCGTTCTTTGGAGGTAGGCCCTCTACCGGGGAGGTGCCCCAAGGCCTACCCCCGGCAGAGGACCCGTGGTCGTCGGGGGAACCGCTGGCGTCCCCTTTTCCCCATTGGCGTTGTCTTGGTTTCCGGTCGCCGTCAATGGTGGTCAATGGTGGCGCAAGGCGGGGCCCTCATCTAGCGATATGAAGCAAGGCCGGTACCTGTGAAGAAGGCCAAGTGCCTGTGAAGCTCGCCGTCCGTGACACTCTCATGTAATAATGAGTTGGTGCTATACATGCCCCAGAGTCTCCGGAGAGCCGCCCTCTGGCCTCCGGGGCTCCCTCCCACACCTAGTGGCAGCAATTAGCTCCGCGCTGGTGAGTAGACATCGAAGACTAGACTAGCTGCCGGATGCGGCCTTTTGCTTTTGCTTCCTTTTGTGCGAACAAGCTTTCTCGTTTCGAATCTAAGTTGAAGTCGAATTTGTGTTTGCGTATGCGGGGAGGGGTGTCTTGTCTTATTCGTGTGCTTTCTCATGTTGCAATTTATGTTCAAATTGGGATTCACGCCAGCTGTCTCCCTCTCGCGAGCCCCTCGCGAGTAGGGCACGGCCCAGCATGTGCACCGCGGCCGGCGTTCGCTCTCGCCAGGCTCTCGCCACATGGTCAAACGGGACCTTCATGAGACCCTCGGATGGATGTTGCGAGCCTACTCAAGGCTCGCCAGGACAAAGGTAAAACCACGACAACTAACTCATCGCGAAAATCATGACATCATACGGGCGCCCATCTGGCGCCGACCTTGACAACACATAGGCAACAATCTTTTTTTACATGAGGGGCTTCCCCTCCCAAAATGCTCTTACAACCTTCAGGGCCACGCCCGAGTCTCTTCCTGCGCAGGATAAACAGTAGGGGGGAGCAGAGGATCAATCAGACATGTCGCTCACTGCATCCCCCAGGGCGTCCCCAGAGGCGTCGCTGGCACCACTATCGCTGCCGCTGGCCTCCCCATCGCAGTTGTTGGCACCATCTTCACCGCCGTTCACAACATCGCCTTCGCCAACAACAACGATCACACCGTCATGATCAGAAGTGAAGGCCCGAACGAGTGCATCTACATTGTCCTCCACCCATCGTGCTAGGTCGCCTCAGATAGCCTCAGGCACCGGGGCGATAGGGGCATCGAAGTCGAAGAGGGGGTCGATGTTCTGGAGATGGCTGAAGACGCGGGAGAATGCCCATGCGAGCAGGCCAGGGCTCCGTCCCTCAACCAGCTAGCGAGACCTCTCGGAGCGGTTCTCCAGATGCGTGACCACGTAATTGAAGAACCGGAGATTGACCGCGTAGTTGGTCACACGCGGCTCCTCGATGGCTGCCTTGCAGATGTTGCCCAAGGCCACATTGGCCCTTTCCTTGAGTGTTCGAAGCATGGGCCATGCATGTGCTCCAGCGTCTGCCGTTGGCGAATCTCATCCTGGTTCCGCCGCGCGACAGCCTCCGCATCATCAACCCGTCATTAAAGAAGAAGCAACTCGGCGCGGGAGGAGGCCAGCTCAGCCTGCGCCGTGCCTAGGGCGGCTGTAGTGGCCTCAGCTCGCTGCATGGCTTCAGTCAGCCTGGTTCTGAGAGCGGCAGTTCTGCCTGCGGCTTCGGCCTTGATCAGCTCCAGCCTCTGTTCATACTCGCGCTCAAGACCCGCGCGAGCTTCCACCACGCGGCGGTCGACCTCTTCTTGGATCCGGGCCTCCCACGCACCAACATCGTCCTCCACCTGGGTGACCTGGCACTCCCTCCTCTCCAACCGCTCAAGATCGAGGTTGCGCTCGGCAGCCTCCAATGTCAGTGTTTCCTCGCGCCTCCGGAGCTCCTCCTCTTCGGCGGGCGCCCCTTTCAGCGACGCAAGGGCAGCTCGGTGCAACTCCACTTGCTGCTCCAGAGAATTGCACCAGTCTTGGAGCTCCCACGCGCGCTCTTCCACAGCTTCGCGTCGCCGATCCGCCTCCTGAGCCTCCTCAATGGCTCGAGAGCAGGCCTCCCGAGAGGTCGCCAGGGATGCCTCTACCTTGGCATTTTCGAGATCACGCTAGTGGCGCGTGAGACCAACAGCTGCCTTTAGCTTGCGCTGCTCCTCGACCAACAACAGGCCTTCATCTTCAAGACGCGCTCCTCGCCCGCAAGCTCTACACCAAGCTGGCTCACTACATCTATTACCCTCTGGAGGAACTCTCGGCGGACAGCGCTGCGCTCCCGCGGATGCCTGAGCATGTCATCAATGTCATCCTCTGCCATCAGCGTCAGCAGAGGACCCTGGAGTGGCTCGCCCCCTCTTGGCAGGGGGCTGGGGGCTGGTGCCCCCTCGATCACTGGATGGGCCCCGCAAGGGACCCAGCCCGACGCCGGTCCACCCCCCGGTGAGGAACTGAAGATCGACTTCAACCACTCGCCTCCTATGATCAGTGGAGGAGCCGTGGGCAAGCTAGTTGTGCCCAGGGAGAGCTCGCAAAGGAGGAGCGGCGTGCCCGCAGGCTCAGGGCGCACCGCAGGCCGACCTACCTCTCTAGCCAAACTCGTGCCGAGGGTGGCGCACAGGCTCGGGGCGATCAAGGTCGGCGGTGGAGGTGAAGCCTGAGGAAGCGGCTCCTTAGATGGCTCCACGGACTTGGCAGGGGGGTCCTGAAAGGCCACGGTCAGCAAAGGGAACGACAAACAAGGAACTATAAGAGGAAGCTTAAGGGACTTACTCATCCATGGCGAAGTACTTCCTGTGCTTCAATGGGCGGCACAAGCGATCATCCCCACCCGAAGCCTCCTTCCTCTTGCAAAGGGCCTCGAAATCTATGCGAAACCGGCCCAAGCTCTCGACATGAGGGCTGGCGCGTAGCATAGGAGCTGAAGCATCGGGGCAACCTACATCAAGGGCGCCAGTCTGAGAGGAGCAATCAGGTGCCACCTCTTGGTGGCCTGCCGAGGCCACGGGGGCTTCGGCCACGGGAGCCGCAGGTCGCGCCCCCTTATCAGCCACCACCTCGAGAGGGGCTCCGTAAGCTCCGGAGGATGATGCCTCGGGAGCCCCGCACGACATCAGCACCTCAACGTCAGCCCCCCCCCCCAGCTCCTGCCGATGCTTGCCTCCCTGCAACGACTTCTAAGGCAAGATCGGCGTGGGCGACCGGGGGAAGAGCCACAACAACCGGATTCTCGCGGGCCCCCACAAGGCCTGCCGGGTGCAGCCCCCATTCATCGAAGCTAGGCATCTGCCTCACGAACTCGACCCTGTTTGAGCAGAGATACAAGAGGGCGCCTCCATGACGAATGCTGCCTGGAGAGGGGTCGCCAGTCAGGACTTTCAGCACCTTCTTCAGCATTTTAGGCGCAAGATACCCTTCTTGGAGCCACATGCGGTCCTGACTCCCGAAAAGGGCCCACATCAGGCAGGAATGGCGCTGGAGAGGAGCGGTGCAGCACTGGAGGAACTCCTTCACCACCTGACGCGCCGTCACACCGAGCGTCCTGAGCCTCTCGAAGCGATGCCAGGCGAAAGCAAGCTAGGGGCTCGTAAGCTCCTCGTGATCCCAGCTGGGATTGGGAATAGCGGGTAATGTCGGCTGAGCGAGCAGCGGGCTGGGCACCCCCAACGTCCACATACAGCCATCGCTCCTGAAACCCGCTCGCAGAAGATGGGAGGCCAAAGTCGATCCCTAAGGCGGCCGTCTCCGGCACGGCCTGGAAGCTCACGCATCCCAAACATTGGGAAGGGTTAGTCAGGTGTAGAGAGAAGAAGTGGCGTAGGAGAGCAACGAAGGAGGAATCCCCACCATGGCCTCGTAGACAAAGGCGAAGATAGCAAGCAGAGTAATAGATTGGGGACCAAGATGCATCATGTGGATCGGTTAATGGGAAAGCACCGCATTGAAGAAAGCGAAGCAGGGGGGAACGAGGCTCGCCCATAGGGCGTCGGCAAAGAATCAGACCTCCATGACGATCCTGTCGAAGGAGGCATGGGACGCGGTCCAGACCGTCGTCCTCCCGCACTCGTTGAAGCTGGAGGAGAGCGCGGAGCGAACCTTCTCCAAGGCTTCCAGATTAAGTATGAGCGACTGGTCGACGGCGGGAGCAGCTGCCAGAGGCGAGCGGTACGAAGGCGCCGGTTTCTTATCCTTCTCCTTTTTCGTTGGCGCCATGGCAATGGAAATGGGGAGGAACTCAAGATGGATTGGAGGCGGAATCATATGCTCAGGGAGGGAAGGAGAACAAGAAGCGCGCAGGCAGCAAGGGGAGAATAACTGTGTACATGCCTCGTGGCTGCCAAGCTAGGCGCATAATGAGGGAGCGTGGGGAAGCGGAGACGCCCACGTCCAATCAACCGCCACGCGGCGCCCAAGGCCGCAGGCTGTTGGGGCCCGTGGCGCTCCGCACTTGCCTCTTCGCTTCTCTGCTAAGCCAAGTCCGAGCGCGCCTTGGGCCTGGGGGCTACTATCGGCATTCTGGGGATGGGGGTCCCCAGACTTGCCTGCCTGCGGCCTGCAGCGTGGCTCAAGTGGTGGCCCAGTACAACCCATCTTCATTAGCTCAAACTCAAGACCCTCGCGAGGGGCCAAGCCTCGCGGGGCGGATGACGCAAGGCTTCCTCAGGAGCGGCCTTGCCAGGCAGGCTCGCGAGGAGGCGGAGAGATGAAGGAAAGGGTACCTCGCGAGTTGCTTGTGACACAAGCCGTGATGATCAGGACCAGGCGGGCGCTGGCCTGTGCAGTGTCCTTGTTTCCTCTTTGGTGCAAAGGGGGCAAGCACAGGCGTGGAGTACCGAGGCATAAGGCAAAGCTTACCATTTCAGTGCAACGAGACCAAGACGAGCAGAGCGGCAGGATGGAGGTCACCGTGGAGCCCAGGATGGCGTCATCGTCAGTGCCTTTGGCAGCCGAAGACTAACTTTAGTCAGGATAACTTGTACTAGATGTTCCCCTTCAAAATTGCCGTTGTTGGCGCCCTCCCCGCTCAATATTTGGGAAGAGGAACAGGGCCTCTATATATAGAGCTAGCCACCATAGTAGAGGGGGATCGAATCCTTCTCAAGCAAACCACCACCACAAGAACACCTCTCGTGAGGCTGTTCTTCCCCTTGTACTGTTCATCATCAGCCCCTGAGGCAATCCACCACACCACACACTGGAGTAGGGTATTACACCACAATGGTGGCCCGAACCAGTATAAATCTTGTGTCTCTCGTGTGGTTCATCATTTATCTTAGATTCTCGCGAGGCGATTGGACGTGGATTGGTAGGGGAAGATCTTCGCACGCACCACAGAGTTCGAACCTTAAGGGTCTGCTGTAACCCAACATCCGACACTGGATTAGGGGGTCCTCGGATGTTCAGGCTATTTGATATGGGCCGGACAGATGGGCCGTGAAGATACAAGCATAAGACTTTCCCCCGTGACCGGGTCGGACTCCTGTTTGCGTGGACGATAAGATTGGTGTCCGGATATGTTGTTTCCTTCCCCCGCAAACCGAATTTGTATAACCCTAGGCCTTTCCGGTGTGTATTTAGTCCATGTAGATCATTAGAATTCTCATAGGCTAGACAGCTCGGGTTTAGCCATTACGATCTCGAGGTAGATCAACTCTTGTAACCCCTATACTCATCGAATATAATCAAGCAAGAAGTAGGGTTTTACCTCCTTTAAGAGGGCCCAAACCTGGGTAAACATTGTGTCCCCTTTGTCTCCTGTTACCATTGATCCTCAAATGCACAGTTTAGGACACCCTACTCGAGATCTGCCAGTTTTGACGCCGACATTGGTGCTTTCATTGAGAGTTCCACTATGTTGTCGATAGAAGGATCGATCGCTCGCCTTTTCATCAATGATGATATCATTTCTGGAAGGGCCCTAACTCCAGTATAGCTCCTCCAGCTTGGCAGTTTTACCATGGGCGCTCGCTCGGCCGTTAAGCCAATGGTGCCCCCCACAATCGCCAAACATCATCTTCGCATCGGCCTCAAACACTCCGAAAAGATGGATCCGGCAGATATCTCATCCTTGAACGAGCTGCTAGACCGCATCGCCGCCCTAGGGCTTGCAACAAACTATGATCGGATTGGGCTTAAATCCGATCAGAGGGAAATCAAATTCCCACCAATTACCCATCGGGTAGTAGTCATTGAGGAACGAGCCGAGAAGGCTTCTTCCCCTAAGATAAAAACCATCTATGTTTGGATATCCGATCCCTTCGAGCCGGACACCCATCCTGGGGAAGATATTTCATGTCCTCCGAACTTAGGATCATACATTGAGCCCGGAAGTCATCTGGACCTTCCTGGTCCTGAACTGGTGACCTCAGAGATTCATCAAGCTCCAGATTCAATCTTGGGACAATATTCAGGTTTTAGCCCGCCTACCCACCATAATAAATATTCCCCAAGTAATTCAGGCCCTCCAGACATATGTGACCTAATGTATGTACGACAGCAACCTCAGGAAAAAGTCCATCACTTTTGGGCCAGATTCCTCCTTGTTAAAAATAAGATTAAATATTGTTGCAATGATGACGCGGTTTCGTTTTTTTGTTGTAACTGTACTGATGAGGGAATCCTCAACGCCCTCAACCACCGCCGGATACAGCACTTTACAGAATTGGCACACATAGTACATAAGTACTGTACGATGGAAAGTGCACGGAAGGCCCAGACAGCCTGGTGGGAACCCCCTGCCTTTAAGCAGCCCACCGTACAGGCAAAACCGATGCACCCTTAGAAGGCATCCAATCACAAGCCCATTTACAAGAAAAGCGAACCCCTCACGGGGCATAGAACGGTTCTCGACAAACTCCTTGACAAATCATGTCAGATACATGCGACGCCAAGTACCGAACCAACTCACAACCTACGGGCGTGCTGGGTACTCCGGCAGGTAGCTAAAAACAGTGAGGCTATCCTCACCAACATTACTCCAGAGAAACATTCTTCGAAGGATGACGATCTGAACATCTTTACGGTCTTCGAGACCTTCTCTTCAAATAATCGGTGCAAAAGGGCACTCCGTGACCTCGCCGAAATCAACCAAGTAACCACAATAAATCCTTGGAACGACGCGGCCATAACTTTAACCGCCAATGACGAACCGAGGGCCCGACCAGTCCGAGCACCAGCCGCCTTGGTCTTAAACCCAATCATGGATGGCTTTCGACTCACCAAAGTACTCATTGGTGGCGACAGCGGACTTAACCTCATTTACGAGGACACGCTCGACAAAGTGCAAATTGACAAGACCCACATCGAGCAAAGTAGTATCACCTTTCAAGGTATCATCCCTAGTCGAGAAGCACGATGTTTGGGGAAAATCAAACTCGCTGTAGTATTCGGCATGCCTAAGAATTACAGGTCCGAAGAGTTGCTCTTCCACATGGCCCTCTTCAACAACGGATATCACGCCCTTTTAGGGCGGTACGCCTTCTCACGCTTCCAAGCCATACCCCATTATGGTTACATGAAGCTTAAAATGTCGGGGACCAATGAAGTAATCACTATCGCTAGTGATCCGGATATATCACACCGCACCGAAAACAAAACCGCATCCTTAGTCCTCGAGGCACTATCCAAAGCCCTTGCAGCTGAAGAAATGACCACCTTGAGATCCATGATGGATAAAGACGATGTGATCCTCGATAAGAGGCCCAAATCTACCTCTTTCAAACTGGCAGATGAAATAGTTAAATTTCAAGTACACCCAACCAATCCCAACAAAACAACGTCTATTGGAGCACAGCTGGACCCAACGGTCGATGCCAATTTACGAGCATTCCTGTGCGAAAATTGGGACATCTTTGCCTGGCACCCTTCGGACATGCCCGGGATCCCACGCAGACTGGCCGAGCATAGCCTCAACATAATCAAGGGATTCAAACCAGTCAAGCAAATACCGCGGTGATTTTTCAAACCCAAACGACAAGCTATGGGGAAGGATCTAGCCAAACTACTCGAGGCCGGGTTCATTAGAGAAATCAAGCACTCGGACTGGCTAGCCAACTTGGTTATGGTGCCGAAGAAGGATAAATTCTGGCGTCTTTGTGTCGATTTCAAAGACCTTAATAAGGCTTGCTCCGAACACCATCAGATTAAGATGATGGAGTCCGACTAGGCCGCAACGACGTACATTACCCCGTATGGTCCTTTTTGTTTTAACACTATGCCTTTTGGGCTTAAAAGCGGTGGTGCCACTTACCAACGCATGATTCAAACATGCTTGGAAAAACAAATTGGCAAGACAGCGGAGGCATATGTGGACGACATGGTCATCAAGACTAAACTCGTCGAATCATTGGTGGACGATCTCCGCCTCACATTTGATAACCTCTGAACATATGACATAAGGCTTAATCCAAAAAAATGTGTTTTCGCCGTTCCAACCAGAAAGTTGTTAGGGTTCATTTTCTCCAATAGAGGAATTGAAGCGAACCCAGCCAAAATCCGAGCCTTATCACAATTGTCCATATCAGCGGACTTAAAACAGGTCCAAAAACTAGCAGGGTGCATGGCAGCTTTGAGCCGCTTCATCTCCAGATTAGGAGAAAAAGTATTAACTTTTTATAGACTGCTCAGATATGCATTGACCACTTCGAATAGACGGACGTGGCCACAGCCAGATTGGAAGAAATAAAAACCTTATTACCAGGAATCCCAATCCTAGCCGCCCCAAATGTTGGTGAGCCTATGTTGTTCTATATATCGACAACTCATCAGCTAGTGACCGCCGTACTCGTCGTCGAGCGAGAGGAAGAGGGACATAAATTCCCCATCCAGAAACCACTATACTATGTATCGACGGTCCTTAAACCATGCCAATCCCGATACCCTCACTATTAAAAGATAGCTTATGCGGTCTTTATGGCATCCCGCAAACTCCGGCACTATTTTCAAGAGTGTTCGATCACAGTGGCATATGAAGTACCACTTAATGACATTATAAATAACAGGGATGCCACTAGCCGCATAGCTAAATGGGCCATTGAGCTCTTGCCATTTGAAATCACATATAAGCCGCATCGAGCCATCAAGTCTTAGGTGCTGGTTGACTTTGTCGCGGAGTGGACGAAAGCCGAGCTCCCTAAAGAGTACAACTCATATTCCAACTGGATCATGTACTTTGACGGCTCTAAAATGTTGGGCGAACTAGGGGTCGGTGTCATATTGACATCCCCCACAGGGGACACAGTCTGCTACATACTGCAGATCATGTATACGGACTCCAATAATGTAGCCAAACATGAGGCACTCCTACATGGTCTCCGAATGACTGTCTCAATGGGCATACAACACCTCGAGGTGCGCGGTGATTCAAACCTTGCCATATCCCAGATAAATGCAGAGTTTGATGCAAAAGGTCCCAAAGTGGCGGCGTATCAAAACACCGTATTAAAAATATCGACTCAGTTCGAGGGGATTGAGTTTCATCATGTTGCTCGAGATAGTAATCAGGCAGCAGATATCCTCGCTCGAATGGGTGGTAAACGCTACCCCGTCCCACCTAATACCTTTGTGGAAAGGCTCTTTAAGCCATCCATGGTATGGCAGGATGAGAGCGGAAATACTAGTCCGGACTTGATCACTTCCCCAGCAGCCGAACACAATACGGATATCATTGGGGGTTCGGGTACCGAAGTAACGCCCTCCACCCATGAAATCATGGCAGTTATAGCTCCATGGACTGAACCCTTCCTGGCCTACCTCAATAGACAGGAACTTCCTGATGATCAAAATGAGGCCCGTCGCATGGTTCAACATTCTAGAGCCTATAAAGTTCACGAAGGTGAATTATACAAGAAAAGTACTACTAGAGTCCTTCAATGGTGCATCTCCGAAGAGGAGGGACGACAGCTCTTGGCTGAAATACATGCTGGTCTCGGCGGCCATCACGCCACAGCTTGGGCCCTTGTAAGCAAGGCCTTTCAGACAGTTTTTTTCTGGCCAACAGCCCAAGCAGATGCACAAGCCCTTGTGCAGCGTTGTGTAGGATGTTAGCTTTTTGCCACTCAAAGTCACATGCCTCCCACCGCCTTACGAACAATCCCCATCACTTGGCCCTTTGCGGTCTGGGGGCTAGATATGGTCGAACCCCTTAAAGGGGAAGCTACAAGAAAAAGTATTTACTGGTTATGGTAGATAAATTCACTAAGTGGATAGAGGCCAAACCAGTAGAAATGGCTGAAGCAGGGCTAGTGATTGACTTTATATCCGGCGTGGTACATTGCTATGATGTCACGCACTGCATTATCACTGATAACGACTCCAATTTCATAGCCGATGAGGTGAAAAATTGGTGCACCAACTTGGGCATTAAGCTCGACTATGCATCCGTCTACCACCCTCAAACTAATGATCAGGTTGAACGGGCCAATGGACTGATTATGAGTGGCATTAAACCCAGGCTGGTGCGCTCCCTGCAGGAGATAGATAAGCATTTGGTTGAGGAACTCGATTCTGTGCTCTAGGGGCTGCGAACTATGCCTAATCGGACAACCGGATACACACCTTTCTTCATGGTGTACAGCATAGAGGCTGTTTTATCCTGCGATATTATTTATGACTCACGTCGAGTGCGAATGTACGAATAGCGAGAAGCCGAGCTCGATCGGCAGGACGACCTAGATGGCCTGGAAGAAGAGCGTGATATTGCAAAAGCCCGTTTCGCATTCTATCAGCAACAAGCCAGGCGATACCAAAGCAGGGAAGTGCGGGCCAAGACATACAACATCAGCGATGTCGTCTTACGTCTCCCAGAGAAGAAGAAGGATAAGATCAAACCAAAATGGGAGGGGCCCTTCATCATAGACGAAGTTCTCACAAGAGGAGCCTATCGGCTTCATAATGCATTGGACAATCGCCTTGAGCCGAATCCATGGAATGCGGCTCGGCTTTGACGGTTCTACACATAGTCCAAATCGCCTCCTTTATGTTTATAGGCTCCTGTTCTTTCTCCTTTTCTTTCTTTTCCTTTTATTTTTTATCTTTTTGTCCCAGTTTATGTTCGGATCTACCGAACTGTTAGGGGTACACCTCTTTAAATGTATATACCTCGTTATAACTGGGGGCTTCATTGAATGACATTTTTTCTTAAAAGCTTGGTGCTTTTATTGCTTGTGTCGTTCGCTATATACAAATTTCTTAAAAGCTGGGTTGCCTCACTCCTGTGTTTATATCCTACGTTCCCGATTGTTCGGCTAGGTTGTAAAGGAAGCACCTCTGCGATTGTTACAACCGGGTAATCCAGACGTGTACCTCAGATGGGTGAAGCCAAAGCTAGCGTTCTTAAGAGAATAATTGTTCGACAAGCAACGATAGATTGTTTACTTTCATGTAACTCTTTAAAACAATACGGGACAGGCTACCCATAATTCAAATAAAAAGCCTAGGCATGCGTAATTAGGCATGCCAACCCAAGGAAAGGAACCCTTAACGGAACTATTTTCCTTGGAAGATGTTTCTTACGTTAACAAAGTAAGATAACATAACTCCCTGAACTAAATTTTTGTCTGTTTGAGCAATATGACTGGGTTGCCTGGTTTACGGACATAATGAATATTTCTTACATTCTTAATGGTGTCCAGAAACACTCTACCTTTTGGGTTCAGACGTCGAAGCCAAAAGTCTGCGATGACAAATTTTCACATGCTCGGGGGGAGATACAGAGTACAAGTACATTGATACATTGAATCAAATGCCTACTCCTTATCCATACCATCTATAAGACTATCTAAACTATAGTCTTCTTGTGAATATTTTCCGTCTATCATTACTTGGTCATACACCAAGTTCATCGGGATTTCTTTCCCGTCTGGTCCCTATGGTCCGACTCAGGCTATATGATTCGTATCTAGCTTGGTAAAGTGTGTTTTCACCATTGCCCAGGCTTCTCGTGCGCCCTCACAACATGCGGACGCCTTCCATAGCTCAAAGCGGCGTCGGGCACCTTTGACCAGGCTCGCCAAACCCTCCATACTTTCTAGAGGGGTATCGGATGGCCATAAAGCCTTGGCCATATCCTTCATCGTTTTCCGGGCCCGCTCATGCACCATGGACAACTCCTTAAGCACGTCACCTCGAAATCCAGATATTTTTTCGGCCGACTAGTTAGTAGACCTGCAGCAACAGAGTTATGACATTCTGAATTGTGGACTAATATGAATCTCTCTGATGGTTTTAAAAGTCATACCGAACATGCCGCCTTTCAGCTTCTCATTCTCTTTTCGAGCGGTCGATAGCTGAGTCTTTAAGATTTCTATCTCTTTGGATTGTTTGTCTTTTTCCTCCTCGTGTTTCTTCTTCTCAGAAGTGGTCATTGCGACCATTTTCATTTTTACAAGTTTGGCGGTGACGGCATTAAGCTATGCCTGGGTTCTTTTAGCTCCTGTGATAGCATAGTATTCTTCTCCTTGAGAACCTGCAGGTCATATCGATCCTTAAATCGGTTGGCCTCACAACTTCAAGTGTCGGGGGCTACTGGCATATGCCTATTAAAATTGCACAAACTTTTACCTGTATATCCATTGAGAACAATTGAGTAACTCTGGCAAGTCCGTCTCGAGCGGCTCGGATATATGCATCCACCGAGCTGAGTGCGGTAAATTCCTGCTCAGAAAAGGCTGGATCACGCATGGCCTCTTTCAGTCGATGATGATTCATTATGCTCTCCACTTCGAAATTCGTGACAGATACGTCATCCAAATCCTCATAAGGGGGCGGAAGTGGCACGGCATCAGCCCTCGTCCTAGTTGATGAGTTCAGCACCAGATTGGCTGACATTCGGCTAGCAGGGCATTTTCCCACCGTCCGGCGCATGCTCCTCCTGAATCAAAGATAGAAGGGAACTTTAACAATCCAAATTTGTGCCCAGGCACATATCAAACGGACATACCTCTTTGAAGACTATGGGGACTCTAGGACGCTCCCGGTTTCCTTTCGTTTTGAATGATTACCCTGCATAGGGGCCGCCCTCAAGGGGGTGCGGCCTGCCGAGCGCCAATCCTATGAAGTACACTTTAGTATAATGGATAAAGGTGCAAGTAGGGACTTCTTTTTGAGAAAGTTCTTTGAAGACTTACAATGGAGAAGGAGTAGGGGCAAGGGTAGTTGGCTGTAATAGCCACTTCTGAGCCGTCAAGGCTCGCCCGATAAAATACTCCATCATCGAACTCTATCTATATATCCGGATCCTCGCAATAGCCAGGGTCTTCGTTGCGATTGTGATCCTCTGGTTGTGGGGCAGTACAGTGAATGTCCTCGATCATCTTCCTCCATGACTGTTTCAAGATAACAAAGAGCAATTTGATTAGTGTGCCATGATAGCAGTAAAGCAACACTGATAATCAAAAACTTACCCATTCAATGGGGTTGTACATGGAATAGCCTTCTCGGCAATTTAAGTGGAGGAAGTCTTCTTTTTCCCCCTTATATAGATTGACCAGGATCATGGCCAGTTCGGCTGAGGTATCCGGACCTTTGCGTTGAGAAAAAGATGCATCGTCTTCTCTGTTGTAACACCATAAAGGAGTTACTTTGGATTGAAGGAGATGAACACATCATTTTGTTGCAATAGCCATGACCTCGATTATAAAGAGCTCGGTGTGAGCTAGCAACCTGACCTTGCTAACCAACCTTTTTATTTCTGCACTGTCTTCCTCCTTAAGACTCCGGGGACGCCAGTTGAGGCGTTTCTTTAGAAGAGTGATACGTCGCCGTCATATCTATAATTTTTTATTGTTCCATGCCAATATTCTACAACTTCCATATAGTTTTGGCAACTTTTTATACTATTTTTTAGGACTAACATATTGATCCAGTGCCTAGTGCCAGTTCCTGTTTGTTGCATGTTTTATGTTTCGCAGAAACCCCATATCAAACGGAGTCCAAACGGGATAAAAAAGGATGGAGAATATTTTTGGAATATTTGGGAAATATGGGAGGAAGAATCAACGCGAGACAATGCTCGGGGGAGAGGAGGACGGGGCGGCGCACCGGCCGCGCTTCCGCTAGCGGCTCCCCTCCTAATGGAGGACCACGTCGGCGACCAGCCCCACGAGTTCTTCATCAGACTGTACACGCTAGTGTGCAGTCACCTTCGCGTCCCCACCCTGTTCGCTCGGGAAATGGAGCTCGACCCACCACAAGCCTTGAGGTTGCACATGAGGGGCTATGAAATCGGCGGCATACATGTCGATGTCGACTTTCCCGCCCCTCATGTCCTGTATCTCCAGCATGGGTGGAAGACCTTTGCTCGTGCCCACAGCCTATCGGAGGGGCACGTTCTCTAGTTTAAATTAAAGGACAATGTCGGCGTTCTAGGAACGGGGGTCCCCAGACTTGCCTGCCTGCGGCCTGCGGCATGGCTCAAGGGGCGGCCCAGCATGGACCATCTTCATCAGCACGAGCTCAAGACCCTCGCGAGGGGCCAAGCCTCGCGGGGCGGACGACAAGAGGCTTCCTCGGTGCGGCCTCGTCAGGCTGGCTCGCGAGGAGGCGGAGAGATCAAGGCAGGGTACCTCACGAGCCCGTGACGCAAGCCATGACGACCAAGGGCGCCAGGCGGGCGCCAGCCCGCGCAGTGTCCTTCTTTCCTCTTTAGTGCAAAGGGAGCAAGCGCAGGCGAGAGCATCAAGAAAAGGCATCCATTTCGGTGCAACAAGACCAAGACCAGCAGAACGGCCGGATGGAGGTCATCATGGAGCCCAAGCCGGCGTCACCACCAGAGCCTTTGGCAGGCGAGGACCGACTTTAGTCAGGATAAGTGTACTAGATGTTCCCATTCAAAATGGCCAATTGTTGGCGCCCTTCCCGCTCAATATTTGGGAGGAGGCCCAGGGCCTTTGCCTATAAATAGGATTAGCCACCACAAGATAGGGGCAATGGGATACTCCCCAGGAAACCAGTAGAGAGAGCGACTGAACTCCCCTAGTAGTTCATCGCATCAGCCAAGCACAGACCCTCGCGAGGCTGTTCTCCCTTGTATTGTTCATCATCAACCCTAGAGGCAATCCACCACACCAAACACTGGAGTAGGGTATTACACCACAATGGTGGCCTGAACTAGTATAAACTCTGTGTCTCTTGTGTTGTTCCTTTGATGGCTTAGATCATAGCGAGGCGGTGAGGTGTAGTTAGGCCGAGGGCGAAATCTCCATGCGCACCCCAGAGTTCGAACCTAGAGGGTCTGCCGGAACCCAAAATCTGACATTTGGCGCGCCAGGTAGGGGTGCGCCGGAGCTCCTCCTTCCACCGACCCGCTCTCCGCCGACACCATGACTCGCCCTGCGATGAGCGGCGCGCCGTCCGCTCCGGTCGTTAGCACTAGCACGGGGGCCAGGGGGCTCCAAGCCTTGGCCCCAGCCTTGCGACAAGTGCGATGGCCGGACAAGTTACCGGCGGCTTCCGTGGCCCCTTGGGAAGAGCCGCGCAACCTCTTCCTTGCCAGGCACGATGCGCCAGCGCCCCTGGTCGTCACGGCCCTCCTGGGCGGCTCGCAGGCACCACCTTCGGGCCGCCACGTCAAGCCGTTCGTCCGCTAGGTCGGCGCCGCCTCCATGCGGCAGGGGGCTCCCTCAGGTCGGTCGGTGCCCAAGGCCGATCTAGCCTTTAGCTCAAAGGACCACCCCTCCAACTCGGTCTGCTCGGGCGCACTCCTGATGCTATGCACTCCCACCATCTGCCAGGTGGCCGTCACCAGGACTCTCATCGACGGCGGCTCGGGCCTCAGCGTGCTCTCGATTGAAGCCTTCAGCCTCCTCCACATACCGCCGGAACGGCTTCAGCCCAGCCGGCCTGTCGTGGGTGTCGGGGGCAGGTCCTCCAGCTCCCTGGGCCAGATCCATCTCCCGGTAACCTTCGGCACCTATGACAACTTCCGCACGGAGCTAATCGACTTCGACATCGCTCCCATCGGCCTCTCATACAACGCCATCCTCGGCTATCCGGCACTGGCCCGGTTCATGGCTGCGACTCACCCGTCGTACAACCTCATGAAAATGCCCGGGAGCAGTGGCATCCTCACCGTGTGCGGAGACACTGGGGATGCGTTGCAAGTGCTCAAGCTTGCCTTCAAGGCAGCGGCATCGGCACAACCTGCCGACTCGGAAGCCCCTAAGCCCAAGGGGGCTGCGCCAGCCAAGAAGAAGCAGTTATTCACCCAAGACAAGGCAGAAACCAAGTAGATGCTGGTTGACGAAGACGGATCCACCGACGCCACCTTCACCATAGGCGCCAACCTCGAGCTCGATCAGGAGGAGGCCCTGGTCAAGTTCCTGCGTGCAAACAAGAAGGTATTCACATGGGAGCCCGATCAGCTGGTGGGGATCCCTAGAGGCATAATCGAGCACCACCTCAATGTGTGCCCCAATGTCCGACCCTTGAAGCAAAAAGCAAGGCGGCAGTCCATGGAAAAGCAGGCTTTCATCGTCCAAGAGACCCGCAAGTTGGAAGCTGCAGGGGTCATTCACGAGGTCCGGTACACGGATTGGTTGGCCAACCTAGTCGTTGTGCCGAAGAAAGGGGGAAAGGAACGCATGTGTGTCGACTTCACCAACCTCAACAAAGCTTGCCCATAGGATCCGTTTTCGCTCCCCCGCATTGATCAGATCGTCGACTCCACCGCCGAGTGCGACCTGTTGTGTTTCTTGGATGCCTTCTCTGGGTATCAGCAGATCAAGATGGTGGTAGAAGATGTGGAAAAAACGGCCTTTCTAACCCCGTGTGGGGTGTACTGCTACACATGCATGCCGTTCGGATTGCGCAATGCAGGGGCGACCTTTCAGCGGCTGATGCACATCGCCTTGGGCACGCAGCTCGGGAGGAATGTTGAGGCTTACGTCGATGATATTGTGGTGAAGTCTCACGAGGCCAAGACCCTGATACAAGACCTGGAGGAAACCTTCGCGAGCCTCAACGCCGTGAGCCTGCGGCTCAATCCCGAGAAGTGTGTGTTTGGCGTCCCCTTAGGCAAGCTCCTGGGCTTCCTCGTGTCCCACCGAGGCATCGAGGCTAACCCAGAAAAGGTCAAGGCGGTCGAGGACATGAGCCTGCCAAAGAACCTCAGAGAAATGCAGAAGCACATTGGGCACGTGACAGCACTAGGATGCTTCATCTCCAAGTTGGGGGAGCGAGCGCTGCCTTTCTTCCAGCTGATGAAGAAAAAGGGACCCTTTGAATGGACTGAAGAGGACGACAAGGCATTCCAAGACCTCAAGAAGTACCTAACCAGCCCTCCGGTAATGGTGGCCCCGCGCCCTCAGGAACCCCTGGTGCTCTACCTTGCAGCCACTCCCTACTCCGCCAGCGCAGCCCTGGTGGCGGTTAGGGAGGAGCGTCGGAGCAAAGCCACGGCATCTTCCCAGGTCGAGACGAAGCGTGAACAAGGAAGACCCACAGAGACCGCTGCCACAACCGAGAAGGATCAGCCATCGCTGGGGAACACACTCGAGACAGCGGAAGCCCTTCCCCCTAGCGAACGGCCGCTGGGGGCTCCCCTGTCTCAGGAGGCGCCACGGTCTCCGGAGGGCGCCATCGACACCAGCGTTCCCAACCTCGTTGAACATCCTGTGTACTTCATCAGCACAGTGTTGCGGGACACAAGGGCGCGGTACCCCATGCCTCAGAAACTTCTCCTCGCGCTATTGGTGGCCTCGCGCAAGCTGCGGCATTATTTTCAGGGCCACCCCATCAACATTGTCGCAGCGTACCCTTTGGAAAGGGTGCTCAGGAGCCCTAACTCAGCTGGAAGAGTCGCTGAGTGGAACATTGAACTGCAAGCGTTTCAGCTCGAATTCAGCACAACCAGAGTCATCAAGGGGCCGCCTTGGCAGATTTCGTAGCAGAGTGGGCGGAGGCGCCGGGCCTCAAGGCTGATGAGGATTGATCCCTCTCCTCGGGAAGCAAGGCACCGGACAGTTGGGTCATGTACTTCGACGGGGCGTTCTCCAAGCACGGCGCGGGGGCTGGTGCAGTGCTTATGTCTCCTACCCAAGACAAGCTCTACTACGCCGTGCAGCTCTGTTTCCAGCATGGAGAAAAGGTCTTCAACAACATAGCAGAATATGAAGGCTTGATAGCAGGCCTGAAGGCCGCGGCCGCCCTCGGAGTAAAGCATCTTACCATCAAAGGTGACTCACAACTCCTCGTCAACTTCTCCAACAAAGTATACGAGCCAAGGGGTGAGCACATGGAAGCCTACCTTGCGGAGGTCCGCAAGATGGAGAAGCAGTTCTAGGGGCTGGAGTTACAACACGTGCCCCGTGGCACCAATCAGGAGGCCGACGACATCGCCAAACGAGCATCCAGGCGACTACCTCAGGAGCCAGGTGTCTTCGAAGAGCGGCTCTTCAAGCCCTCGGCCACGCCAACATTGTCCAGCGCGGTGCAGCCTCGGGAGGAGCTCCCCCAGCCGCCAGCCTCGGGAGCCCCAGTCTGCGGCCCGGCCTCAGGGGCGCGTCTGCTCTTAACAATGGAGCCTTAGGAGGGGTGCTGGATCAGGAGCTCCGGAGCTATCTGAAACAAGGGATCTTGCCAGAGAAGGAGGAGGAAGCGGAGCCTGTGGCGCGGCAGGCCACAGCATACTGCATCAGAGATGGAGAGCTCTACCGAAAGTGACCAAATGATGTGTCCCTGCACTGCATCTCCAGGGGGCAAGGGAAGGAACTGCTGGCGAATATACATGGTGGAGACCGTGGGCATCATTCATCGTCGCGGACCCTCGTTGGCAAGGCGTTCCGCAGTGGATTCTATTGGCCCACTATGCTCAACGATGCCGTCGAGCTGCTGAAGGCTTGCGAGGCCTGCCAGTTCCACACCAAGCAGATCCATCAGCCTGCTGGAGGTCTGCAAACTATACCCCTCTCGTGGCCATTCGCAGTCTGGGGTTGGACATCATGGGCCCATTTCCTCGGGCGCCAGGGGGCTATCGCTACCTCTAGTCGCCGTGGACAAGTTCACTAAGTGGGCTGAAGTGCAAGCCGTCTGCACCATCCCCGCAGGGTCTGCGGTCAAGTTCATCAAGGGCATCGTGAGCCGGTTCAGGGTGCCGAACCGCATCATCACCGACAACGGTTCGCAGTTCACTAGTAACCTCTTCAAAACATACTGTGCTAACATTGGGACGCACATATGATACGCTTCGGTGGCGCACCCCCGGAGCAACGGTCAGGCCGAGCGGGCCAACACGGAGGTCCTGAGAGGCCTCAAGACCAGGACATTCAAGAAGAAGTTGGAGGCTTGTGGCCGAGGCTGGTACGACGAGCTTCAGGCCGTGCTGTGGTCCATCCGCACAATCGCGACCAAGCCAACCGGCGAGACCCCATTCTTCCTGGTCTACGGAGCTGAAGCGATCCTTCCTCACGAGGTCAAACGTTGCTCCGCACGGGTCCTGGCGTTCGATGAGGCGCAGCAGGACGCCATGCGAGGGATGGACCTCGTGCTGGGGGAGGAGCGTTGACGGGAAGCCGCGCTCTGAGCGGCAAGATACCAGCAAGCGTTGTGGCGATACCATTGCCGCAACATCCGCCCCAGGACTCTCGAGGTAGGGGACCTCGTGCTCAGGCGGGTTCTCTCCAGGGAGGGACTGCATAAACTCTCTCCCATGTGGGAGGGCCCGTTCAAGGTTGTTCATGTTTCCCGGCCCGGCTCCGCGCGCTTGGAGACTCAGGAGGGGGTACCCGTCCAGAACGCGTGGATTATTCAGCACCTCTGGAAGTTTTACCCCTAAAAGGCCCAGAGCCTATGAAGAAGGCGAACGCCTGTGAAGATGCTGCGTTTTGGAAAAGGCCCAGAGCCTGTGAAGAAGGTGAACGCCTATGAAGATGTCGCGTTTTGGAAAAGGCATAGATCATGTGAAGAAGGCGAACGCCTGTGAAGATGTCGCATTTTGGAAAAGGCCCAGAGCCTATGAAGAAGGCGAACGCCTGTGAACATGTCGCGTTTTGGAAAAGGCCCAAAGCCTGTGAAGAAGGCGAATGCCTGTGAAGATGTCGCGTTTTGGAAAAGGCCCAGAGCCTGTGAAGAAGGCGAACGCCTATGAAGATGTCGCGTTTTGGAAAAGGCCCAGAGCGTGTGAAGAAGGCGAACGCCTGTGAAGATGTTGCGTTTTGGAAAAGGCCCAGAGCCTGTGAAGAAGGCGAACGCCTGTGAAGATGTTGCGTTTTGGAAAAGGCCTAGAGCCTGTGAAGAAGGCAAATGCCTGTGAGGTTTATCCTTCCGAGAAAGGCCCGGAGCTTGTGAAGAAGGCCAATGCCTGTGAAGCTCGCCGCCCGTGACACTCTCACGTAATAATGAGTTGGGGCTGTACACGCCCCGGAGTCTCAGGAGCGCCGGCTTCAGGCCCTGGGGCTCCCTCCCACGCCCAGTGGCAGCACTTAGCTCCGCGCTGGTGAGAAGACGTCAAAGACTAGATTAGGTGCCGGACGCGGCTTTTCTCATTTGCTTTCTGCAGTTGGCTTGTTCGTCCCCATTCGAGGTTTTGCTGAAGTTGTTGTCGTCTTTGGTTTGTGACTCTTTGCCTTTCTCACTCTCCTTCCCCGATTTCTCTCACGCAAGTCTCGCGAGGGAGCACCGCGGGCACAATCGCGAGTGTTTTCTGCCCTTGTTGTTCAAGGCTTCCCAACCCGGGTCCACTAGAGGAGCACCCCTCCAGTCTGTGCCCCACGGGCACCGCGACATGAACATAGGGCCTGGGTCGATCGCCTCCACGGCTGAGGCCGGAAACTACCTCTCCAGACTAACCCCCGCAGGACATGGAATGTTCGATGGAGCCTCAGCCTCGGGAAGCAAGGGCCACGACAAGCCCTTCCCCTGAGTTAAGTAATTTCTGTGCGCAGGCGCGCGGCACAAAGGCACGATACCAGGATAGTGGAAGCAGTATGATAATTAAACAGCAATAGTCCAAGCACACCCTCACTGGGCCCTACACTACTGTCTTTTTGTGCAAGGAAAGAGAAAAAGAACAAAACAGGCGCGACTCGCCCGACACCAGCTCATGGGAGAGACTCGAACTGCCTCTGGAGCTCAGGAGGACTCCGTCTCGCGCTTCACCGGGGCGCGATGGCGGGCAGACCCGCTACCTCCCTCCAGGCGGGCGAGGCGGCGTGGAGGCTGATCGCGGACACTACTGGAGGAGCCGCTGCCCGAAGAAGAGCCGTCGAAGCTCAATGAACCTCGACCGCCACCGGCCACGCGCGCGCTGTCGTCTTCATCGTCGCCGGGGCTGGACCCACGACCGCGGTCGTCGTTCTCAGGGCAACACCCAGCGCGGCGACCATCTTCCCCGAACACCCTCACGTAGAGGGTGGCATCGCCGTCGAACTTGAAGTGCAGGGTGCACCGCCGGATCAGACCACGCGCGCAGGCAAACGTTTGCCACCCGCGGGTCAGGGCCAAGCTCCTCGCTGCCGAGACCTCCAGCGAAGCCCAGGAGGCTCGGCCGCAGCAACCGTCCGCCTAAAGCCAGAGGCCGCCCGGGGCGCCAGCCGGAAGCTCACCTAGGAGGAAGCGAGGAAGTTGGAGCCGGGTGCTGACTGGTTCCGCCGCCCACACGACGAACTCCGGCAGTACCTCTGCCGAGTGGGAGCGCAGCCTAGGGGGTCGTATGGCCATAGCGCGTCCCCCAGCGACGGCCGGCCGCCCTTCACCACGCGGAAGGTCGCCTCCGCGACCACGGGGAGCCACCATGGGAGTCGCAGGGTGTTTGCGGGGATGGCCTCGACCACGCTTGGGTGGAGGAGAGTCAAGCTCTACCTGGCGGGCCTTCCCTTTCTCCGCGGCTGAGAACCTCTTTGGCGGAGCCATGAAGAAGGAAGAGAAGCGAGAGGGGACAGACCGGAAGGGCAGGTGCCTTCCCGTACTTATAGCCAGAGGAGGCCAACCGCCGGCCTCCATGATCACAGGTAATCATGACCTGCTTTGCATGCAGGGACTTGTCAGCTCGCGCAGTTGCCGAGGCGTCATGGGGGAGCGGAGCCGCCCACGTCCAATCAACCGCCACGCGGCGCCCAAGGCCGCAGGCTATTAGGGCCCATGGCACTTCGCACTTGCCCCTTCGCCTCTCTGCTCAGCCAAGTCCAGGCGCGCCTTGGGCCCGGGGGCTACTCTCGGCGTTCTGGGAATGGGGGTCCCCAGACTTGCCTGCCTGCGGCCTGCGGCGTGGCTCGAGGGGCGGCCCCGCATGGCCCATCTTCATCAGCACGAGCTCAAGACCCTCGCTAGGGGCCAAGCCTCGCGGGGCGGACGACAAGAGGCTTCCTTGGGCGCGGCCTCGTCAGGCTGGCTCGCGAGGAGGCGGAGAGATCAAGGCAGGGTACCTCACGAGGTGCCCGTGACGCAAGCCATGACGACCAAGGGCGCCAGGCGGGCGCCAGCCCGTGCAGTGTCCTTCTTTCATCTTTGGTGCAAAGGGAGCAAGCACAGGCGAGAGCATCAAGCAAAGGCATCCATTTTGGTGCAACAAGACCAAGACCAGCAGAACGGCCGGATGGAGGTCATCGTGGAGCCCAAGCCAGCGTCACCACCAGAGCCTTTGGCAGGCGAGGACCGACTTTAGTCAAGATAAGTGTACTAGATGTTCCCCTTCAAAATGGCCAATTGTTGGCGCCCTTCCCGCTCAATATTTGGGAGGAGGCCCAGGGCCTTTGCCTATAAATAGGACTAGCCACCACAAGATAGGGGCAATGGGATCCTCACCAGGAAACCAGTAGAGAGAGCGACTGAACTTTCCCTAGTAGTTCATCGCATCAGCCAAGGACAGACCCTCGCGGGGCTGTTCTCCCTTGTATTGTTCATCATCAGCCCTAGAGGCAATCCACCACACCACGCACTGGAGTAGGGTATTAGACCACCATGGTGGCCTAAACCAGTATAAACTCTGTGTCTCTTGTGTTGTTCCTTTGATTGCTTAGATCATAGCGAGGTGGTGAGGTGCAGGTAGGCAGAGGGCGAAATCTCCGCGCGCACCCCAGAGTTCGAACCTAGAGGGTCTGCCAGAACCTGAAATCCGACACAGAACGGCCTGCTCTCCGTCAAGGTCTTCGGGCATTCTGGAATCAGATTAGGGTGCTGTGCGGAGAGCTCGACCAACGACGAAAGCTCCTCCTCGAGCGAGAGTGACGAGGAGGACACCAATGGGGAGGACGACGGGGACGGGTCCAACTAGGCGTCGGACACAACGTCCTTAGGCTACGCCGGCAGCACCATCATCTGCACCTGGCCTTCTCCCTGGCAGAGTGATTTTCCAGGGGGGGCAGTTCTTGGCGGTGACTTCCCTCCTTGAAATTCTCTGGGCCGTCTCTTTTGGTGGCTGGCGCTGGGAGGACGGAGAAGACTAATAAGGCAGGTGGCGGGCCATCAAGTCGGAGTACGATGGCATCGACGCCTTCGTCGCGTATTGTCGGCCCGCTGCCTCATCTTTTGGCTGTTCCCCTGGCACCATCATCATCGGCCCTCTTCTGGACAGCCGCTGGGATGTTCTCTTGGTGTCTTCTGCTGCTCGTACCTCGCCTAGGCACTCCTTTTGCCCTTCTGCTATCTTGCTCCGCTTTCTGAGGAGAGGGACAAGAAAGGGATTACGGGCATCTTATCTCTTTTTAGATTTTAAGCCTGCGGGCATTTGTCAGATTTAAACTTTGTAATCCCTTGCTCATGTTTACACTCTGTATGAATTGTACTTGTTAGCAACGTATTAATGAAGAAAAGGATGCTTTCCTGGTTCTTTTGTGCGCGAGCGAGGCTCACACCAAGGAACAAGTCCTTGCTATCTTAAGATAAACACCGTCACCCGGCAATAGACCTTGCCATCCTCCCGGTCCATAGCTCGACCACACTCACGCCCTTTGCAGAGGTAGGGGCGAAGTAGGATTAGGCCCTTCATTTGTTTCCTTGCCACCATAACTACAACCAAGTTCCAACCCAAAGAAGGGTTTTTGGGCATAAGAAAGAGGGAGCATGGTGGCATAGGAATGAACGAAGTTTCGTACGTTCAAGCTCCATACAGAAGTGCATAGCGGGGGATAAAAGACTTATCTGAGTCTGCAGCCCCCAACAACCTTGGCTTGCCATGGTTGGACACCTGAATCTGTAGCCCCTAGAAACCTTGGCTTGCTGGGGTCGAGGTGTCAGCCTGTCTCCTTTCCTCCAAATGGTTTGGCAGAAATGCCTGCGCAGCCTGCAAACCAAAAAGGACTGGAAGGGACAGAGAGACGCACGCTCGACCACTATGCTAGGGGTTAGTCGCCACTAAGCACTATCAACCCTAATAGAGAGAAAGACTTAACCTAGCATGCATGCTAAAACTTAGGGCGTCGGTGCTTCATTTATTTATCTGTTGCTCAGGGTCTGCACCTTGCTCTGTACAAAGGGTTACATGCCTTGCCGGCAAGGTCTGTACAAAAAGTGGTCTACCGGGGGAGGGGGGCAACAACCGCGCCTTACGGGTAAAACTTGCGAAGATATTCGATGTTCCAGGAATTGCTCACTGGAATACCATCTTCGATCTCCAGGCGGACTGTGTCGGGCCTGGTGACTCGTATTACCCGATAAGGGCCTTACCACTTTGGCGTCAACTTGTTGGAATTCTTGCCCGACTGAACGCACTGAAGAACAAGGTCGCCTTCCTCAAAGCTTCGGGCATGAACCTTGTGGCTATGGTAGCGGCGCAAGGCTTGTTGGTAGCGTGTAGCTCGCACAGCTGCCCGGAGACGATCTTCCTCAAGGAGTGTTGCGTCATCTTGCCGCAACTGCTCTTGCTCAAGCTCATCATAAGTGAGCACTCGAGGGGACCAGTATGTGAGTTCCGTTGTCGGAGTAATTGGACACGGATACCCCGAAGACGGCAAGACGATATTTCAAGACATCGGGGCTAGCAAAGCCCCTCAGTCCAAACTACCCGGCCGGCTGCTGACTGCTGGCTGCTGACTGCGCCACCAGGCCGACTGCTGGCTGCCGACTGCACCACCAGGCCGACTGCTGGCTGCCGACTCCCCGGCCGCCCAGGCCGACTGCTGGCTGCCGACTGCGCCACCAGGCCGACTGCTGGCTGCCGACTCCCCGGCCGCCCAGGCCGACTGTTGGCTGCCGACTGCACCACCAGGCCGACTGCTGGCTGCCGACTGCGCCACCAGGCCGACTGCTGGCTGCCGACTCCCCGGCCGCCCAGGCCGACTGTGGGCTACCGACTACGCCAACCAGCCGACTGCCGACTGCAGCTCGACGCGACCCCGACGTGATGACCGTACCTGGCACTGTTCACGTGACACCCCAGCCATCATGTACAGTGTCACTTGTCCCCTGGCACTATTTATGAAGTGACCCAGGGGACAAGGATGACACCCCACCATGCCTACCTAGCTTACTTCCTAAACTACCCACATAGCTTACATATCAAGCTAGCCATGCCTATATAAGCTAGCTCCATCCATCCATCAGAGGATGGACTCATGGACTCATGGACTCATGGACTCATGGACTCACACACTCTCACGCATGAGCGCTCATCTGCTCATGGCCATGAGCATGGCCGGCCGCTAGCTAGCACACACATATGAGACATATACGAGGCCAAATGCCTATGGCACTGACCTCAGATACAGCTCCAGGAGCACTGTGTACCAGATATACATACCAGATATACTCGGACATGCAGGAGTAGGGGTGTTATCTCTTCGGAGAGCCCTGAACCTGGGTAAACTACCGCATGCTATTCGCATACCGCTCCCGGGCCTGTCAGCAGCAGTCTTGCCCTCACACGAAGCCACCTTGCGGCATATGTCGTCTTGCACCCCCCGTGAGAATACCACGACATTTGGCGCCCACCGTGGGGCGGTACTATGCTACCGCGCTGCTGCTGGTTTCGCAGTCCGGGCGGGACCATCTTTGCCATCATCACCGCGGCGTCGTGCCGTCTCTCCGGTAGTGCTCGGGGGCTCGACACCGACACGCCCCTAGAGAGGCCGCGAGGGGAGGCGCGTCCTCGCCGCCGGTTGCGCCTTCCTCACCGCCACCGTTGCGACGCCGGCTATCCGTCCGCGCGTGCGCCGCGCGAGGGGCCTTGTTTCAGTCGACCGTTGCCATCCACGCGCCGCTTGCGTTTGCTTCCCTCCGCATTGTGCCTTGCTCTGGCCGAAACACGCGTTCATTCCTCCACATACCGTCTATGCAAGCTAGCTAGATGCAAGTCAAACAATAGTCAAATCATTAGCCATACGCTGTCCAGATAATAGCCATACACTCTTCCTAAACTATCCAGATGCAAGTTGGATAGTGCGTGTATGATGGCCAGATAATCCCTGTACATTGGTCGGATACGAGCCAGATATATCCCGTACACTACCCTAACAGAAGTCAGATAATCCCCAGACAATGCTCAGGCAATGGTGTGGCTGTGCCCGCGCCTGGTGGTTGCTGACCGGCTGTGCCCACGCCTAGTCGTGCCGGCCTTCATCGCTTCGGCTGACCCTTCCAGCCGCCTCCCGCGCGGCTGCCCGCGCCGCCGCAGGCCACAACTCCGCCTCGAGCTGCTGCTGCCTGCCGTGCACGTGCCTCCGACAGCAACGTCGCCTCCGACTCCCCTGCTTCCCCGCACGTCTGCGTACCCGCGAAGCATCTGGCCGGCTGGGCTCTTCCGTCCAGCTGCGCACGCGGCTCCAGCACCCGCGCCTGGCTGCCTCCCCGTCCCCACAGATGCCCGGCCATGCCTGGTCACCTTCACGTTGCGAACGCGCCGGGCTCACCTCTGCGCCCACCCACCGACTACTCGTCGCCACGCCCGGCCTTCGATGCCGCGTCCCCCGCCCCGCGGTCGCGTGCCCTGCGCCTGCCGGCTTTGCCCACCTCCACCAACTGGAGCCGGCTGTCGTCCGTCGCCGCTCTCACCGCTGGGCCCCGCGCACCTCTCCGCCTGCCGCCCGCGCCGGCTCCCATCGCTCGCCGGCTACGACTCCACCAACCCACGCACAGCTCCTGTTGCCTGCCGTCTCCACCCCAGGCCGGACGGCTGGCCCCGCCACTGGCCGGCTCTGCCGCGTGCTGGTTTCGCCATCCTGATCGGCCTGGCTGTCTGCCGGCTCCCCGCCCGCCTGCTGCAGATCCCCGCGCCCGACTCCGCCCGAGGCCGCCTGCGCCTCCGCGCGCCGTGCCGACTCCCCCGCCGCGCCTCTAGCCGGCCGGGTCGCATGCCTCATTGCCGGCTCCCGGGTCGGGCGCCGTGTCTGGCTGTGCCATGCGCGCCCCTGCCGGGTTCCACTCCAGCCGCTTGTTGAGGATGGCGCCTGAAGAAAAGAAGCAGTGGCCGGCTAAAAAAGAGAAAGAAAAAAAAATGTGGTCGGGTGGAAGAAAGAGGCCGGCTGCTTGTTTGGGGCTGGCTTAAAGAGTCAGTAGCAGACCGGTGGCGTCCGGCTGCTCGCATACAGTCAGCCAAGGAGAAAAGATGAAGAAAGACCAGAAAAAGGGGGCAGGGTGAGAGAAAAGTCAAGGGCCGGCTGCCCAAGCCAGCAGAGAGAGAAGTGGCCAAGTGCTGGAAAAAAATGGCGTCCGACTGCCAGATGTGCGTCCGACCTCTGGCTGCCTGGCCGGCTGCAAAAAGCCCGACTGCTGTGTCGGAGTCCGCTACCCAGCCGGCTGAAAAAAAAAGAGAGAGAAGAAGACAAAGTAGTCGCCGGGAGATCCGGCCCGACTGCTCAGCAATCGCCCTGAATCTCAGGGGCTACACCCAGCGGGTGCGCTGACCCGCCCCTGGGAAGAAGACAAAGTAGTTACCGGGAGATCCAGCCTAACTGCTCAGCAGTCACCCCGAATCTCGGGGGCTACACCCAGAGGGTGCGCTGGCGCACCCCCGCGAAGATTGCAGACAAGAGAAGAGTTTTGTTCGGCTGCCAGCAGCCGGCAGAAGAGAAAAAGAAGAAGAAGGGCATTGCAAGACGCCTCGCCGCCTGGCCGGTCGAGCCTGACCGGTCGGGGCCCCACTTCGAGCACCCGGGGACTCGAAGGCCACACCCAGCGGGTGCGCCGGCGCGCTCCGCGAGCGCCGAGCCGCGCCGGCTGTCTTAGGCAAACTCCACCTCGGCTACACAAAAATCAATGTGAGCTCCTCGCCTGCATATTTTTGCATCACGCATGCACGGATAACCCTGAGCGATGCTTGGGGAACTATCTCCGCATTTCATTACAGTTGCATCACTGTTCGCCCCGGCGCCAGCCAGAGTTGGCCTGGGGGCTGGCCGCTTGGCCTGAGACGTTAGTTTCCGCAGACGGCTTAGTAGCGTGCGCGGTACCAAAGGCCCACTCTCAGTCACAGACCGCAGAGCGGCTGTCCGACTGGCAAGAGTGAACACTGGAGGCCACCCACGCAAAAAACGTCCAGAAAGAAAAACGCTTCGGGCGACCTGACCGTTTCCTTTACAAGTATCTACTCGGTTGAATCTGCTCCCAGACTCTGAGTATTGTACACTCCACTTCGCGGCCCACTCTCAGCCACAGACCGCAGAGCGACTGTCCGGCAAGCAAGAGAACAAACCAAAAAGTGGAGGGAACACGAAAAAGATTAAGGGGGCTTAGACGAAACCGAGTCGGCACCCTCCGCATAAAACTTGCAATGCCAAAAGCAATCATTTGATATATCTGCATGGACTAACTTTGTCTTTTTTCATGATCATTTCCACGAACACTCGCCAAAAAACCTCCGCCCAACTTTGCCAAGTTGCCCGGAGGCTTGGGGCTACTGTCGGATTAATTGGACACGGATACCCCAAAGACGGCAAGACGATATTTCAAGACATCGGGGCTAGCAAAGCCCCTCAGTCCAAACTACCCGGCCGGCTGCTGACTGCTGGCTGCTGACTGCACCACCAGGCGGACTGCTGGCTGCCAACTGCACCACCAGGCCGACTGCTGGCTGCCGACTCCCCGGCCGCCCAGGCCGACTGCTGGCTGCCGACTGCGCCACCAGGCCGACTGCTGGCTGCCGACTCCCTGGCCGCCCAGGCCAACTATTGGCTGCCGACTGCACCACCAGGCCGACTGCTGGCTGCCGACTGCGCCACCAGGCCGACTGCTGGCTGCCGACTCCCCGGCCGCCCAGGCCGACTGTGGGCTGCCGACTACGCCAACCAGCCGACTGCCGACTGCAGCCCGACGCGACCCCGACGTGACGACCGTACCTGGCACTGTTCAAGTGACACCCCAGCCATCATGTACAGTGTCACTTGTCCCCTGGCACTATTTAGGAAGTGACCCAGGGGACAAGGATGACACCCCACCATGCCTACCTAGCTTACTTCCTAAGCTACCCACATAGCTTACATATCAAGCTAGCCATGCCTATATAAGCTACCTCCATCCATCCATCAGAGGATGGAATCATGGACTCATGGACTCATGGACTCACACACTCTCACGCATGAGCGCTCATCTGCTCATGGCCATGAGCATGGCCGGCCGCTAGCTAGCACACACATATGAGACATATACGAGGCCAGATGCCTATGGCACTGACCTCAGATACAGCTCCAGGAGCACTCTGTACCAGATATACATACCAGATATACTCGGACATGCAGGAGTAGGGGTGTTATCTCTCCGGAGAGCCCCGAACCTGGGTAAAGTACCGCGTGCTATTCGCATACCCGCTCCCGGGCCTATCAGCAGTAGTCTTGTCCTCACACGAAGCCACCTTGTGGCATATGTCGTCTTGCACCCCCCCGTGAGAATACCACGACATCCGTGGGGAGAACTGCTTCCGCCCTGTATACGAGGGAGAAGGGTGTCTGGCCGGTGGCTCGATTTGGTGTCGTTTTGATTTACCAAAGAACCGCCCGCGACTCATCAATCCAGCGTCTTCCGCACTTGTGTATCCAGTCAAAAGTCTTTGTACTGAGGCCTCGCGGTACTTCAACATTCGCCCTCTCTGCCTGGCCGTTGCTTCGTGGATGTGCAACAGAAGCAAAACAGACATTGCTGCCGAGGTCTTGCATGTACTGCATGAAGGTGCGGCTCGTGAACTACGTGTCTTTGTCAGTGTTGACCCTGTTTGGCACACCGAAACGGCAAACTAGTCCCTTGAAGAACTTGGCGACTGATTGTGCTGTCACCTTTCTCACTGCTTCCACTTCTGGCCACTTTGTGAGCTTGTCAATCACAATGTACAAGTACTCAGAGCCCCCGACAGCACGGGGAAAGGGGCCCAGTATGTCAAGCCCCCAGACCAAAAATGGCCAGGAAAGAGGGATTGTTTGGAGAGCTTGAGCTGGTTGATGGAGCTTCTTCGAGTGGAACTAACACGGTTTACACTTGGTTACTAGTGCAGTTGCATTGTGGGGGGCAGTGGGCCAAAAGAAACCTTGCCGGAATGCCTTCCCGGCAACGGCTCTTGATCCTATGTGAGAGCCACATATGCCTCCATGTATCTCTGCCAACAGCTCTAGTCCGTCCTCCCGGGGAATGCACTTCAATTTCACACGTTTCATCCCCAAGCTGGGAGAATGAGCCATGCCCTTCTTCAAGATGATGAAGAAGAAGGGCCCGTTTGAATGGACTGAAGAGGCTAACAAAGCATTCCAAGATCTCAAGAAGTACCTGACCAGCCCTCCGGTGATGGTGGCTCCACGCCCTCAGGAGCCCTTGGTACTCTACCTTGCAGCCATGCCCTACTCCGCCAGCGCAGTCCTGGTGGCAGTTCGGGAGGAGCGCCGGGTCAAGACCGCATCGGTCGCGACCCCGACCGCAGCAGCCCAAGGCCAAGAAGACCTCGTGAAGACCACGGTCGCAGTAGATGGGAATCCGCCTCAGCAGGGGGACGCACCCTGGGAGGAAGAGGCCCCACCAAGCGACCAGGCACTAGGGGCTCCATCATCTCAGGAGGCGCCTCGACCTCCGGAAGACGCAGGCCACGTCAGTGCCCCCACCCTCGTCGAGCATCCCATGTACTCCATTAGCACGGTGCTGCAGGACGCAAGGGCACGATACCCCATGCCTCAGAAGCTCTTGCTTGCATTACTAGTGGCCTCACGCAAGCTACAACACTACTTTCAAGGTCACCCCATCAAGGTCGTCTCGGCATATCCCTTGGAAAGGGTGCTCAAGAGCCCCAACTCAGCTGGAAGGGTCGCCGAATGGAACATCGAGTTGCAAGCGTTTCAATTGGAATTCAGCACGACCAGGGTCGTCAAAGGAGCCGCACTTGCAAATTTCATGGCGGAATGGATAGAGGCACCAGGGCTGGAAGCGGGCGAGGATCGGTCGCTTTCCCCAGGAAGTGAGGCACCGGACGGTTGGGTCATGTACTTCGATGGAGCGTTCTCGCGACATGGCACAGGGGCTGGCGCAGTGCTCATATCTCCCACTCAGGACAAGCTCTATTATGCCGTGCAGCTCAGTTTCCAGCATGGAGAGAAGGTCTCCAACAACATAGCAGAATACGAGGGCCTGATAACAGGCTTGAAAGCTGCTGCCGCCTTGGGGGTAAAGCGCCTCATCATCAAGGGCGATTCACAACTCCTCGTCAACTTGTCCAACAAGGTGTATGAGCCAAAGGACGAACACATGGAAGGATATCTTGAGGAGGTCCCACTACAAGAAATATGTCAACTTATGACCTTCTATCAGTGACCCTCGAAGAATTGGTCATAAATTTATGACCATTTTAGACCAATTGGTCAAAAGCTGTCTGGGGGGCTCTAAACCCTAAACCATAATGACCATTTTGGTCAGAAAGGTCATAATTTCATTAGAGGAAATGGTCATAAAGCTAGTAGCACTGTCCACTGCCTCATGCGTAGCTGATAACGACCAATATAAAATGGTCACTACACTTGAGTTTGAATGAATTAGGATGATTAGGCAGCCACCTCAGCAAGCTCGCTTATGTGTCACTGTCTAGGTGTCATTTTTGCTTGAGTTTTAATATTCAACAGACAGACGGGGGACACACTGACAGGCGGGACCCATTTGACAGATGGGGCCGAGCGCTTAATTCGCCCAAAAAAGATGCACGAGGCGGGACTCGAACCCACGACCTCACGCTTGGTTGGCTCGCATGCTACCACTGGGCTAGAGAGGGATAGTTGCTCACATCTGGGAGTTTATCTATACATTATATAGAACTACGGCTCTCTTGTATCATTGACAAGTGGGACCTTCCGACCAGGTGGCAGCGGGTGGCATCGAACAGAGCAACACTTAGCATTTTTCTAGGTCTTCCGACCAGGTGGCGGCGGGCGGCGGCGGAAGCAACCAGCAAGCGTCGCTCGGACGAGGGCGGGGCCGGTGGGCGGCGAGCTGCAGCCGGCGGCCGGCGGGCGGGAGCTGGCGGGTAGGGGCCGCTCGCCTTGCCCACGACCTGGCTGCAGGTGACCTCGCCCATGGCCTCGCGACGGAAGCAACCAGCAGGGGCGGAGGCGGGGGCGGGGGCGGGGCCCACGACAGGAACAACGACCTCACCGCTCGCGTCGCCCACGCATGGGGGACTCGCCGCCGGCGAGCATGGGGGAGTCGCCACCGCCGCAAGCAGACCTCGCCCACGTATGCACCCCTCTCCTTCCCCCTCCTCTTCCCCCTCTCCTCTTTGTTGATGTCAATGATTTGATGTAGATTTGTTAGGAGAATCTTCAGAGTGATTTGATGTAGGTTTGTTGTAAGCTTGCAAAAATCTCTTGGAAATGTCACTGATGAATTTGGTAGAAATTGTGAAGAGAATTTCTGTTGATGAAATTATTAGGAGAATTGTTGTTGATGAAATTGTTAAGAATTCTTTTGAAATTCAGTCAATTGTTACTGGTAAATTATGTTGTCAGCAATCAATAGAACAGAGCTCGAGTTGGTCTTTCCCTAAAACAGGATCCTGGGGTTGATGTAGATTTGATGTTACACCTCTGAAATTTCAGCCTCAAATCCGTGAAAGGACCTGAATATTGATGTAGATTAGATGTAAACTAGGAAAACTCTCATTGATGTAGATTTGATGCAATCTTGGAAATGGCATTCATGTAAATTGACAGTGGTGTTATTGTTGGTGGTTTAACCAAAATAGTTCTTAGTGGCAACATATATTGTTATTGTTGGTTGTTTAACCACCTCTGTTTTTTGTGAACCATCATGTTCTAGTTAGCTTTTCTTTTCTCCCATGTGAAATCTGTATTTCCATTTGAACTACTTTTTATTGCTCCCATGTGAAATCTGTAAACCATGTGAACTGAACTAAAGTAGTGAGGAATTGGAAATAGCTGAATGTTGTGCTTAGGCAGTTAGCATATATTTTCTGGAATTTTAGCTTCCATTACTTCCATCCATTTTCATTAATTAATGTTGATGCACTTAGATTGATTTGCTAAGTTGCAACAATTTGTTGTCTTTGGCAGATGGATAGAAGCTGGATTAGACAAGGAGTTAGAAAGTTTTCGAAAGAACATATGAAAGGAGTTGATGATTTCATGGCATTTGTTCGGGCAAATTTTGCCAACGATGCTCACATTCTTTGCCCATGTTGTAAATGCCTCAACCGTCCAAGAATGGCTCAAGGAAGAGTGGAAGATCATCTACTTCTTAATGGGATGTCCAGCACATATGATAGATGGATATATCATGGAGAACCTTTAGACAGACAACCTCAACATTTTGAAGCTGATACAGAGGCCCCTCATATGATGGGTGGTGGTGATGCTGGCATTGATTTCATGGAAAAGGTTTTGCGAGATAATGCTGTTTTGGAGGAAGAGGATGGGCATGAAGATGATAGGATTCCTGACCTATTGAAGGATTTGTACGATGCTGAAGATCGTGCTGATGGACAGAAATCGTTGTTTGCTGAGGTGTTAGAGGAGGCAAAGCGCGCAGCTCATGAAGGGGGTAAATTTTCAAGATTTACCTTCACCGTGAAGTTACTCCACATCAAGTCTTTCTACCGGATTTGCAATGCCGCATTCAACGCAATACTCCGTCTTTTGAGCTTGCAATTCCCTGATAGTTGTGTTCCCGGATCTTATGATGAAGCATTGAGCATAATCCGCAGGCTGGGGTTAGGTTATGTGTCAATACATGTGTGCCCAAATAACTGTGTCTTGTTTCGGAAGGATTTAGCAAAGCATGACAACTGTCCAAAATGCAATGCATCTAGGTGGAAAGATGCTGATGGGAAGAAGTCAATACCGGAGAAGGTACTGAGGCACTTTCCCTTGATACCAAGGCTGCAGCGGATGTTCATCTCGAAGAAATCATCGCGTGAGGTACAGTGGCACAAGCTGAAGCGGCAACCTATGGACAATGAGCTGAGCCATCCAGCGGATGGAGAGGCATGGAAAGAGTTTGACCGTATACATTTTGATTTTGCTGCAGATCCAAGGAACATAAAACTTGGCATTGCCACAGATGGGTTCAATCAGTTTGGGAACATGAGCACGTCTTATAGCATGTGGCCAGTTTTTGTGGTGCCGTACAACCTGCCACCATGGGCATGCATGGATCAGTCCAACTTCATGATGTCATTGCTTACCCCGGGTCCAGATTCTCCAGGAAAGGATTTTGATGTCTTTATGGAGCCCCTCGTAGAAGAACTGCTCCAGCTCTGGACTGGTGTACCTACATACGATGCCTTGAGTCCGGAAGAAAAGTTCAATCTACATGCTGCGATCATATGGTCCATCCATGATTTCCCGGCTCTGCACACTCTGTTTGGGAGGATCACAGCAGGTTATCAGGCTTGTGTCCATTGTGACAAAGACCCTTGCTCAAAGAGAATAAGGAGCAAGATATGCTATATTGGGCACCGCCGCTTTCTTCCCCGAAACCATCGCTAGCGAAGAAGCAAAGATTTTAATGGTGAGAATGAAACCCGTGACAAGCCAGTTGAATTCACTAAAGAAGAGCTGGAGCAGCAACTTGAAAAGGTGAAAGATGTGAGACCAGGAAAGCTGGCGAAGAAAAGAAAGCATGAGGAAGGTCAATGTTGGGACCGGAGGTCTTGTTTGTGGGACCTGCCATACTGGGCTGATCTGAAATTAAGGCATAATCTCGATGTAATGCACATTGAGAAAAACATATGCGAGAATCTGCTAGGGACGTTTCTGAACATTGAAGGGAAGACAAAGGACACGGTTAGTTCTAGGCTTGATTTGGAGGACATGGGCATAAGAGAAGATTTGCATCTACAACACAATGAAGATGAAGATTCATTTGAAATTCCACGAACATGGTATACAATGAATAAAGAACAAAAGCTTGCATTCTGTGAATTCCTAAGAGCGGTGAAATTTCTAGATGGTTATGCTGCTAACCTAGCAAAGTGTGTTACTTCTGATGGATTCAAGCTTTCAGTACTGAAAACCCATGATTGTCACATCCTCCTCCAAAGGATTTTACCGGCGGGCCTCCGAGGAATCATGCACAAGGATATATATGAAGCGGTTGCTGAGCTGGGAAATTTCTTTAGAGAACTGTGCTGCAAAACCCTCAAGTTAACTCTCTTGGAAAGACTTGAAAAAGAAATCCCAATTATTCTTTGCAAGCTCGAGAAGATTCTCCCTCCAGCTTTCTTCACCGTGATGGTCCATTTGGCGGTGCACTTACCCAAAGAGGCAATGCTTAGAGGCCCTGTGCAATACGGTTGGATGTACCCAATCGAAAGAAGGCTGCTTACTTGTAAGCGTTATGTGCGAAACACAGCAAGACCTGAAGGTTCTATTGCTGAAGCATATGTCGTTGATGAGTGCTTGACTTTTTGCTCTAGATACTTTGGTGATGTGGAAACAAGATGGAACCGGCCGGGCAGAAATAGAGAGCGGTCTGATTCGCAAAGTGGTGATGTCTCTGTTCTCAACCATGGTGTGAACTTTCTTGGAGCCTCACAATACTTGGAGGCTGGTGATGAGTATGACAAGATGGTTTGGTTTGTGCTCAGCAATTGCGCCGAGGTTCTACCATATATCGAGTACGTTATATCTTGTGCACTCATTATATATATACATATTTTTTGCTTGGGTTGGCACCAGCCTAAATTTTTAATTCACATGTTTTGTTGGCATTGTAGGAAATGCAAGGAAGAGTTAAATCAGGAAGAAAGCAATATCAATGTTGATAAAAGGGTTGCCAAGGTGTTTGCTAATTGGTTTAAGAATCATGTGAGATCTTTAGCCACATGTTTTATGTTTTCTGTGTTATTCACCCATTGTTAAATACCATTGTTTGCTAAATGGTTTATTTGTGCAGATTGGAAAGTTGCATGAGGAGAAGAAGGTCAGTGATGATCTATTTGCTTTGGCATGCTTACCGGATAAGCGAGTGAGAGTGTATTCAGCATGCATTGCTGACGGTGTCCGATACCACACCTTTAACCGCGAGGAAAAAGGGAAGACACAGAATAGTGGAATCGTCACTAAGGGGTCACATGATGGTGAGATCATTGACTTCTATTGTCAGTTGAGAAGCATCGTAGAGTTGCAGTACAACTCTAGTGGAGGCATCCATCGCTCGGTTGTGTTATTTTGCTGTGACTGGTTTGAGCTTGGTAGCAAGAAGAGGAGAGACTCTTTTGTCAAATATGATGGCCACTTCAAAAGCATCAACACTGCAAGGTGCTGGTATAAGAGTGATCCCTTTATTCTAACAACACAAGCAACAATGGTGTTTTATCTACTAGACACTCTTTTGCATGGAAAATGGCGAGTTGTGCAAAACTTTCAGCACAGACACTTGTGGAGTGTGACTGAAACTGAAGTGGAAAAGGGCCCCGGTGATGGTGGACTAACATACCAAGATGATGACTCTACGGAAGTTCTGTTGCAAGTTGATGATGACTCTATGGAAGTTCCGGTGCAAAGCAGAGTGCGAAGGGACCGGGAACGTGTGATCATTGGTGCTGCAACAGTCAAGAAAAGAAGAAAGGTGGTACAGGATGGACATGAAAGCAAGGATGAGGAAAACCGGACTGATCATACTATGCTGCAATATTGTAGTGATGATGAGGAAAACAGGAGTGGGCATAGAGTTCCTTGTTTTCGTATCGACGACGATGAGTAGCGAATGGACATGAAGGTAAATTTGGTCTCCTTGGTGATCCTTTTAACTCTCTGTAGTTTTCCTTCTTGTGCATATGCATGGTGATCCTGATGTACTACAATTATCTCCAAGTAGCAAAATGCTTGAAGATCCTGATGGTTGTAGTGGTGTGATCCTGTGACAAAATGTTGATGCAAAATGCAAAACATTTGATTTCCTTGCGTAAGCATTTGATGTGATCCTGATGGTTGTAGTATTTTGTAAGCATTTTGGATGCAAAACACATTTTCGATGTGATCCTGATGGTTGTGCATTTTGGATATCAATGAGACTTATGGTTGTAGCAGATGATGTTGATGTAGTTTTTGGTTGTGATGTGATGCTGTTTTTGGTGAACTGAAGATGTGATGCTGTAGCAGATGCTGTTTTTGGTTGTGATGCAAAACATTGCAAAATAATCAGACAGAATATGTTTAGTTCAAGTTTTGTTTAGCACATGTTGTAGCAGATGTAGTTTTTGGTTGTTTTTGTGATCATTTAGTAGTTTTGAACTGAAGATGTTTAGTTCAAGTTTCAGAACTGAAGATGTTTAATTCATGTTTTTTTGAACTGAAGATGTTTTGGTCAGAGCAACTGAATTTTGCAAAAAAATATGCGCGAGCGGGGACTCGAACCCACGACCGTGCGCTCGTTTCACTGTGTTTGTACCACTGGGCTAGGAAGAGGTTGGTTTTGTACTCTATGCCCAGCCTTTTCAATGTATCAAACAACTCGCTGACAATTGCCCGCTCCTCCTCCTATCCACTCTTTTCCCCACTCCCCCTCTCCACTCCTCCTATCCACTCGACCCGCTCCTCCTCTCCGCCGCCACCGGCTTCTTCCTCTCCCACCGCCACCGCATACTTTCTCTCCATCGCCAACTCTCCGTCACCGTGGGTATGAATCCGCTTCCTCTTCCTCTTCCTATCTACTGTTATGATAGATTAGAGTTCTTGCCGCCGGATTAGGGTTTGATTAGGATGTTTTTAGGGTGACGGCGACGCCTCCCCGGCGCCTCTGCTGGTCCGACGCCTCCCGCGCAGCTTGCCCTATGCCGCCGGCGACCACTTCTTCTCGGACTCCGCCGCGGTAAGCCATCCGCTTCATATCCTCTCTCCTTTCTCTTCTGCTCTAGGGTTTGAGAATCTAGTATTTGTTATGTATACTAGGTATGAACTGCATTTGTACAGTAGTTAATTCTCTTAAGATAAGTTGTAATGCATGTTTGTCCTTGGGTGTATCTGGCATATTCTGAATATTAAGTGGAAAAGAAGCTTGTCTCTATAAACATTGTTGTTTCTTTTGCCTAGAATCATGGGCTGTGGTCTCTGAATTTTTTTTGTGGAATTCTGTATGGTTTATTTTGACGATCAAGAGATGAATGCCAAAGCATGTGGGATGCTGCTAGTTTTATCTTGAGAAACTGGAGGCATCATAAAAATTCTGTATGGTTCTATTGATGATGCATGAAGTATTTCCTGCTATAATTTTCTTCAGTCACACTGTTGTTTTGCTGCGCTTGATAAACCTGAGACTTGTTTCTTGTGTAATATTGAAACTGTTGTTTTGCTGTACACTATTGGTCCATTTATAATAGATATGGTTCTGGTCAATTTATAGTAGATATGGTTCTGGTCAATTTATAGTAGATTTTAGTGTTGTTGCTGTTGGTGGTCACCTGATGATGTTGCTGTTGCTGTTGATGTTGATGTGCTTGTTTTAGTGTTAGTTTACTATGCTATTGATGTTGATGTGCTTGTTTAATTTACAATGCTGCTTTTCAGATAAGTGAGATGGCTGGCTTGGAAGGTTTCGAGTTCTTCGAGATCATAATTGAGAAATCTTGCAGTAGGCAGGTATGTTTATCATCACTCATTTCTTTATCATCACTCTGTTGTCTAGTGCTTGATTGCCACAATTAACCACTGCTTGACCCTCGCTGCAGAGGCTGCCTGACAAGTTTGCGAAGAAGCTCGCCGGCCGTGAGCCCCACAAAGTGAAGCTGCGGGAGGCCGGCAGCGGGCTTCACAGGTTGTGGGAAGTGTTGGTGGTGTTTGATGGTGAAGGCCACATGTACCTAGGGCCCTGCTGGGAGCATTTCGCCCGCGCCTATGAGCTACAGCTCGGGTACTTCCTTGTCTTCCGCTACAACGGCGATGCCATGTTCACCGTGAAGATGTTCGACAACACCATGTGCCGCATGTACTACCCGTACGACGACGATGCCAGTAAGCTCTCTGCCTCTCTTCTTCCTGTCCTTTTGGCTTCCTCTACCTGCACAACGACAACACCATGTTCACACTTTGTTGCATTTGGCCAGGCAATGGGAGCAGCAGCGGGGATGACGAGGAGCAGAGCGGGGATGACGACAAGGAGCAGAGCGGGGATGACGAGGAGCGACCTATTCTGGCTGACGACGAACATGCTATGGTGGTGGCTGACGACGACCCTGCTATGGTGGTGGCGGATGACAACCTTGCTATGGTGGTGGCGAACGACGACCTTGCTATGGTGGTGGCGGACGACGACCTTGCTATGGTGGTGGCGGACGACGACCTCGCGATGGTGGCGGCGCCTGCAATCCCACAGCTTGGCGACAGGACCATGCCAATTGTGGTAGAGGAGTACATCCGCGTTGGGATTCGCCACTCTGAGCGCATCAGGTTGATGAAGGAGAAGAAGGAGGAGTGAAGATGTTAAGAAGGTGTTCAGCATGTTAGGTTTAAGCTTGTTAGTGTAATATGAACATGTCAATGTTAAGTATGTCAGGTTTAATTTTGTGCATGCTCATGGATGCTGTATGACAGTGTCATCTAAACAAGTCATGTTTTTAACAATGAATACTCAGTTTGGTAATTGATGGGAATTGAAATTTTTTTATGCATGCTCATGGATGAAAGATAAAATTATGGGTTTTTGTGCATGCTCCTGTATGAAACAATATAAGTTTCATTTTTTGAATCCTAAAAACATGACTCAAACCCTAGCCATGGACGACCGCCGTGACTAAATCCGCCGGTTTTTGAAAACACCGTAAAAATTCAAAAACCGTTTTTCATTTTTTGAATGCAAAAGACATGCGTTTTTCATGAAGCGGCTACAAGGAGGGGCACCCCAAACGGCGCCATTCCATGTCTATCTCAAAGTAGACCCTATTTTACGGACGGTCGCCAAAAAGCATGCATTTCCGACCCTCGTAGCTACTCCCGGCAATTCGGACCACCTTCGGCCGATTCAGCTGGAACCGGCTAGAATTTAAACTGTGGGTCCTCCATAGCTTGCCCGTTATTTTCACTAAAAATGCTTTTTAGCTTCACAGGTAGGCATTCCATCACAGAATCGACAACAAATTTGCACGGCTCAAACCCTAGCCACGGACGGTCGCCGCGACGAAATCGGTCGGTTTTTGAAAACACCGTAAAAAATTCAAAAAAAATCAAAAAAAAATGGGAGACCTCCGCGTCACATCATCAAATGTGGCCTACCAACTAGCAAAAATACTAAACTTGCAATACCGGTGTTTTCTTTAGCTACTCGGTATGATATTAACCATGATTTCTACAAAGTTTGCAAAAAAACCCTATTTTTTTCTACATCCAAACCCAAAAGGATTTCCCTCCCACACCAAAATTTTCCCTCCACCAAAATTTCCCTCTCCCAAAATTTCCCTCCACTCCCTCTCCCACTACCAGGCAGGACCCACCACTCCCTCTCCCACTAACACGCGGGATCCCCTCCCCTCCCCTCCCAAAATTTCCCCATTCCCCTCCCCTCTCCCCGACGAACCCTAGCTCCGCGCCGCCCCGCTCCCTCCCCACCTCCCCACCATAGCGCCGCCCCTCCTCTCCACCATAACG
>NC_041385.1:668541630-668589146 GCF_002162155.2 Triticum dicoccoides | reverse complement strand
CCTCCTCTGCTCCGCCCCGCACCTCCCTGCTCCGCGCCGCCCCGCTCCGACTCCCTCCCCTCCTCCGTGTCGCGGACTACATCGATGATGACGGCGGCCACATCGACTACATCAACGACGAGGGCGGCTACATCGACGATGGCGCGATCGACGACGACCACCGCTGCATCGTCAACATCATCTCCCCCTAGGTACTTCTCCCCTTGATCCATCTCCCCTCCTCTTGTGGATCCACCTCCCCTCTGGTGGATCCATCTCCCCTCTAGTAGATCCCCCTCATGGGTTAGGATATTCTAGGGTTTGGGTGGTTCGTTTATTGTTGCGTGGGGATGATCTCCCTCTAGTTCATGGGGTTAGGGTTAGGGTTCATGGGGTCAGGGTGGTTCGTGATTCGTTTGGTCCTCTAGTTCATGATCTCCCTCTAGTTCATGGACCTCCTGGTGGTTCATTTGGTCCGCTTCATGGTTTAGGGTTCATGATTTTAGGGATGGGGATGGATGGGGAAGTGGATGATTTTAGGGGATCACGGCGAGGCTGTCACGGCAAGGCTGCAGATGGGGATGGATGGGGAAGTGGATGATGTCTGGTTGATGGTGCTTGTATCAGTACTTGCTTGTGTATGGTTCAATTACTCAGCTAGCATAGATGGTGAATTAGGTTTCCAACAGCACTTTGAAAAGAAGCTACTTGCTTCCTTGTTTGTATCAACAGTACTTTCTTGTTTGTTGCCCTTCAATTTCCTTCCTTGTTTGCTTGTTACTGTCAGTAGCACTATGCTTGTTTCTATCAGTAGCACTTTCCATGCTTGCTTGCTTGTATTATGCACTTTGCTTGCTTGCAACTTGGGTTAGTATGAACATGTACTTGATTGCTTGTAGAACTTTGCTATCAGTAGCACTACTGGGGTTTGTAGCAGTGTTCTTCTTTCACTATATGTGCATGAAGCTTGTGTTCTTCTTTCCAGTGAACACGGGAATGCTTAGTACTTATTGTGGTATTGGACTTCTAGCTGTGTTAAGGCAGTATGACTAGTTTTAATATATACTAGATTGGTGCTAGATAATTTTGATTGTTGTAATATACAAGGTTGATTCTAATTGTCATGTCTTAACTTGTGTCATCTAGTCTGTAGCCATTTTTGGTGTGTAGAGACAGCATAATCAATAGTTGAGTATAGTTTTTTCATCTGCTTTTGTACTGCTGCAAGTATAGTTGTTTCATCCTTTACTAGTGGCAACATCTAGTTGTTTTGAAGGTCCTCATGATATACTCGTCTAGCTTCCTGTCAGACTGTCTAAGCATGTGTACATGACACCAATTCACTAGTTCATGTTGCTTGCTTGCTAGCATACATGTTGCTTGCTGGCATACATGCTTAATTAGGGTTTCCATCAGCATTACTTGCTTGTATCACTAGCACTTGGAGAAGAATCTACTTGCTTGCTTATTAATTAGGGTTTGTATCCATAGTACTTACTTCCTTCTCTTCATTTCCTTCATTGCTTGCTTGTTTCTATCAGTAGCACTTCGCTTGCTTGTTTCTATCAGTAGAACTTTGCTTGCTTGCTTGTATTAGTAGCACTTATGCACTTTGCTTACTTGCTCCTAGTGTACATGCATGCTTGTTTGGTGCACTTACATGTTTTCTTAATTAATAACACTAGATCACTGTATTGTTTATCCATCAAGTTTGTTTCACATGTATTACATGTACGTGCATGATGGTCCAAATGCTTTCCTTTATTGATACAAGTGCATCATTTTACTTTATCCCTGTTGTATCTGATTGTTGTTTATTCTATTTTGCAAGCACCACCTCAAGATCATCCATGGCAAGGAGGACAAGGTCAAGCATGAGGCCAACCGTTGGTATGCAACTTGCTCCTTGTGGCCAGTTTCATAAAATCTGTGTCTTAATATGCTAAGTGAAATGTATTGCTGCAATCTGAATAAGCTGGCTTAATTGTGCCTGTGTGCTGTTAGTCTTCCTTACCTGAATAACTAGGATCAAATGATAATAAAATTTCATAAGATATGTTTGGTTGCCTGTCCATGCATTCCAAACATTCACCTAATAGTTATGTTTCCTGTATCATGCAAAGAAGAGCCTCTCACCGAGTACGAGAAGGTTAGGGCTAGAAATATCATGAGGAACAATAGGATGTTCCAGTCCCTTGGCATCGGTGCAATAGCGTCGATGATTAGGAAAACAAATGGTGTACAAGAAGGTAGAAGTGATGAGGTTCAAGAGGGTAGTGGAGTTATCAATGATGACCCAGAGTACAATCCTAAGGAGGATGAAGTTATTGATGGAGAGTAAGTGGATGATGTTGTAGTCAACAGGATTGTTAAGGTGCAAACTCTGTCTTGCTTGGAGGGTTGGGTTCTGTTATTCTATGTTATTCCTTGTGCTCACATATTTCTCTTGTGATCTAATGCTTTTTTCCGTGCTGTTTATACGAGGCACTGAAGGAATCTAGGACAAAGAGGCCTGGTGTTAAGAAGACAGTCAGCAAGAAGCACAAGAGCTCAGAAACATCTCCTGCAATGCCTCCAGGAAGGGTGATGGCCCCAGCTCCAGGACAAAAAAAGAGGATCCTGGAACCTGATGAACCTGCCCTTGATAGAGTCACAAGGCAGAAAGAAAGGATGGCGACTGCGACGGACCATCAAGAAAGTATGCTGCTCATGGACTCTCAGACCTCGGTGCAAACGGGTGATGAGTTGCCGCCCATCGATGAAGGAACCACTCTCAGCATGGATGGAAATGGCACTGTCTGCCTAGATGAAGTAGGAACCATCTGCATTGATGAAGCAGGCACTGTCCACACAGACCTCAGCCCTGTTGCACCTTCTATTAACAGGAACGCTGTCATCAATGAAGAAGAACAACAGCTTGTGCTTCAATCAGGCAAGTTGACCTTTGCAATGCTATCTTTTACTAGTGCATTTTCCAAATGGAATGATCATGTATGCTTTTGTTGATTCCTGCATTTGTCGATTTCTATTCTAATTTATGAGTTCAGTTTCATTTTCAGATGCAATGACTCCCAAGACTAGACTTAGAAAGGGCAGAGGGCTAGAGAGGATCACCAAGTCGCTTGGTAGCAAGGTGCCTATCCAAATTGCCGAAGGGATGATTCGTCCAGAGAAGCCTCTGCAGGTAGCAAAGCTTGCTTCTGAGTGTGGACTCGTTGCAAAAAGCCATCTTCCGGTTCTTCCTCACTTCAAGCTATACAAAAAAATGCTAGTCTATTGGAGAACTACATTGGAAAAGTTGCTATAAGCTACTTGTTTCATAGTTAATGTGCTATCTATTTTCTGTTACACCTATGCATGATCACTAATATTGTTCCTACCTTGTTTGCTATCTTGGTAGGCAAATTTTGAGATGAACACGGACTCGGAGACCATCAAGACCTCGTGCAAAGATATTCTGCAGAAATATTCAAAGAACAGACGCCATCAGATCAAGAAGAAGTATTTTGATACCGTAGCCACAAATAAAGTCAGCATTAAGTCTCCGGTGCCTGATCTAACGGATGGTGAATGGCAAGCTCTGGTGGAGATGTTGTCTACCCCAAGACACAAGGTTTGTCTCTGCTTTGTTTGATGCTTTATGTTCTGCACATGATATGCTAGTGCTAGATCATGCTGACAGTATGCTTTTTTGTAGGAAACCTGTTTGTCGAACAAGATGAATCGACAAAAAGTCGTGTACAATCAAAGAACTGGTTCCAGGCACTACACAACACACATTTTTGCCACTGTGAGAACTCTTCTCTAGAGACCTTACCTTTGGTTCCTCATTGAATAACATTTCTGATTCTTGCTGAATAACATTTTGATTTTTGTTGAAAAACATTTCATAAAGAAGAGCGTAAGGGTGAGGAGTTGTCTGCGATTGACTTGTTTAAGGCCACCCACAACAGCAAGAAGCACGGGTTTTCGGAGCCAGTCAAGACTGCTATAGTAAGTCACTCCATGCTTTGCCCTGTTTGATTCACAGCCAGCTTTGAAGCTTTGATGATTTGATGTTGTTTGACTCGGAGCCAGTCAAGAACACATGCTATGTTCCATGCTTTGATGTTGTTTGATAGTTCAACAAAGATATCAGAACTTGCTGTAGCTATTTGATGCATTTTTTATGATATGGTGAAATTTGATCTGAATGTTAGTTTGATGATCGTCTCACTCGAGAAGCCATCTTATATAGAACCACCATTCTAGGCTTAATGAAGTGATCATATTGTTCCAATTGCATGTCTCCAGGTCACTAGTCATCATCTTCTTGTATAGATTTTGTGTGCTGGTTTGCTTCTTCAAATAATCCATTTGTGTGCTGGTTTGGTTTCTCTTGCTTGGTTTGGTTTGCAAAATGTGAAATAGATCTCCCACTAATGCCTATCATTTTCCTCCATATGCTAGCTTGAGATGGAAAAAATGAAGGAAGCGCCGGTACCAGAAGGTGAAGAGCCAAAGTCTGCTGTTAAAATTGTCGAACAAGTCCTCAAGACCAAAGCCAAGGAAAGCACATTCCTCAGGAATGTTGGGCTCTAGTCATCTAGGAAAAAGTCCGGCAAAGTTGCTGCTCATGTTCGTGACCTTGAGCAGAAGCTGGAGAGGTCCGAGCTTCAAGCTGAACTGGTGCAAGAAGAATTGGCGGCAATCAAGATGAAGGCGGAAGAATCTGAAGCTGCACGCGACAAGGAACTTGAGCTGCTGCGCAAGAAGTCTCAAGAACAGGAAGAGAAGTTAGCCCACTTGATGGCTCTCTTTGGAGCTAAGGTAGTTTGATGGCTGTGCTATGAACCTCTTTGTCTTTGAGCTAAGGTAGTTGTTGCATTTTGAACCTGTGAACCTGGGAGCTGAGCTGAGAGCTGTTGCATTTTGTTGCATTTTGCTGTTTAAACTAGAGCACATGGATCCTGTGAAGTTATGTGATTACTTGTGAACCTGGGCCTTTCTGTGAAGTTATGTGGATCATTTTGTTTATTTTCTGTGAAGTTATGTTGATCACTTGTGCACCTGGGCTTGTGGATCACTTGTGCACCTGGGCCTTTCTGTTTATAGTTATGCAAAATGAGAACCTGGGCTCTAAAAAGGCCAAGGCCCAAACAAGAATTAGACCAAAAAGGCTTGGGCCTAAAAAAAGAAATGACTGTAAGAAAAAAATATAAAAGGCTGCATAACAGAAAATAAAAAGGCCGAGGCCCAAATTCGAACTAGACTAAAAAGGCTGTGTCCCAAAACAATAGTGGAATATAAAAAAATCATCAGAAAAAGGCTCCATTCCAAGAAAATAAAAGGCCAAATTATTGGGCCAGGCCCATGCAGATAAGCAAAATAAAGAGAAAAAAATTAAATGGGCTGAATTATTGGGCTTGGCCCATCAAGACGGTTGAAATGGACCGGGCTGATTCTATTTTACGACCTTTTCATTTGGTCGTAAGTCTGCCGTTAGCTTGCCACGGTGGATCTGACGTGGTGTGGTCGGATTGCTAGTGACCAAAACAGTTGGTCGTTAAATCTACGACCTTTTTTTGTCATAAACGTTTGCGACCATTCCAGAAGAAAGGTCGCTATAGTCAGTTTACGACACCCAGCTTTTGACCTTATGTTTTTGGTCACAAAAAGGTCATAAATGGAAATTTGTGACCATTCAGTGACCAATAGTGGTGGTCATAAGTTGACATATTTCTTGTAGTGTCTGCAGGATGGAAAAGCAGTTTTGGGGGTTAGAGTTGTAGCATGTACCCCGTGGCACCGATCAAGAGGCTGATGACATCGCCAAGAGGGCGTCCATGCAGCTGCCTCAGGAGCCCGGCATCTTCGAGGAACGACTCTTCAAACCCTCAGCAGCACCATCACTATCAAGTATAGCGCAGCCTCGGGAGGAGCTCCCTCAACCGCCTGCCTCGGGAGCTCCGGCCTGTGGCCCGACCTTAGGAGTGCGCCTACTCCTGGTGCTAGAGCCTCAGGAGGGATGTTGGACCACATAATTCAAAGATTACCTGATGCAAGGGACTCTACCAGAGAAGGAGGAGGACGCAGAATGCGTGGCGCGGCAGGCCACGACCTACTGCATCCAAGACGGAGAGCTCTACAGGAAGCGGCCAAATGATGTTTCCCTGCATTGCATCTCCAGGGAGCAAGGGAAAGAGTTGATGGCAGACATCCACGGTGGAGACTGTGGGCACCACTCGTCTTCACGGACCCTCGTCGGCAAGGCGTTTCGCAGCGGGTTCTATTGCCAACAGCACTCAACGACGCAATCGAACTGGTGAAGGCTTGTGAAGCCTGTCAATTCCACGCCAAGCAGATTCATCAGCCGGCTCAGGGCCTGCAGACCATTCCTATCTCATGGCCATTCGCTGTTTGGGGGCAGGACATCTTGGGCCCGTTTCCCCGAGCGCCAGGGGGCTACCGCTACCTCTACGTTTGTCAGGACCCCGATTCTATGCCACACCGATCTAGCATGTAACACCTCATATCACATTGCGGCCTCACGCACGGTACTCCCACGGTGTCGCCTTACCATGCCCGGAACCGTTTGCGCCTTTTGGCACACGTATATGATAGTGTCGCTAGCATCCATATGACAAAGAACCCGGGCTGACATGGCTAGTCGTGAACCCAAAGTGGCACTAACTTACAGGGACAGGCATACATGACCCAACAACGAACGTGTCGGTCATCAGCGAGTGAATCCGGCCTGTAGCAACTGGGCTAGCAGGACTCCGGTAAACCAGGCTGTAGCAGGCTAACAGGACTCCGGTAGACACCGCGTGACATTTCCCCGAAGGGACAGACACAGGAACGAAGAAAGACACATGCCGGCCAACCTAAGTGATCTGGAGCAGTAGCAAGCTACCAGGGCTCAGTGGAAGCACTAGGAGACATTTCCCGGTAAGAGAGGCTACTAAGGATAAACAACTAGATAGTCAGATCCCACACATAGCAATACACATTACACGTACGCATAACATGCAAGTATGTGCTGTACAACATGGCATCACAGCATAACTCAACAACTAATATAGATAAGGCTCAAAGAGCCATCATAGCATTTATTGCAAACAGGGGTCACAAGACCCATCATACAGAGCATACAAGCAACAAGCGGAAGAATTACATGTCTGGGTACAGACATCTACAAATGAAAAAGGCTGAAGAGCCTGACTAACTACAAAATCCGATCAAGATCGTAGCTGAGGTACAAGCTACTTGTCAAAGTCCATGAGAACATTAGTAAGACCGAAGTCTCCACTGCAAAAACATAAATAAAGCAACATGAGTACAAAGGTACTCAGCAAGACTTACATCAGATCCTATCATACATGCATTTGTATCAAGAGGGTAATGTGGGGTTTAGTTGCAGCAAGCCATCTTTGACTCTGTGGCTATCCTGTTCTACGAGTACCAGAACTTCTTTGAGGTGATATGGCGCACACGAGTCCACTAATCACCACACAATACGCCACTATGGATTCATTCCTGTCTCCCTACGAGAAGGCCATCCATAGCACTCACACTTTTCTTGAGCATTTTATAGTATCCTCTTCAAGTTATCTATGTACCATGTAAGCATCCAAGAAGTCCATAACCGCGGACCTGGCTATTCGAATAGATCATGTTAACCCTGCAGGGGTGTACTTCTTCACACACGCTCTCGCCACTTACCGCCATGTACACGTCATGTATCTCGGCAACCTTCAAGCGGAAGCCTGGCGAGGGTGTCGGCCAGGACCTGACTAACCACACAAGACTCTAGTCCAGGTTTATCGCCTATTCGGGTTCCATCCGCAGGGAGATCCGACTGGGGTGTCGCTCACGGCCCCAAACGATGTGTGCAGGATTCCCAAGCCCACCTCGCCATATGGATCTACGCTTGGTACACCGTGCCACTTGTGCCTAGTCTGTCCCAAGCCCACCTGGTCGGGTGCCACTTGGTAGACTACTAACACTACCTACAAACACCAGAAACTAGTTGCGACTCCTGGCAGAGATCAAGTTGGTTAATAAGTCGAGAGGGGTCGAGTTACCGGAACCCAATGTGTGGTAGTATCGAGTCATTGGACGACATAGACAGAACTCAGTGCTTAAGGATGGTTCCATTGAGACAACCCACCATGTACTCCTACATGGCCTCTCACCGCTACCTTTACCAAATCATGTTCACACACTTAACTCTCAGCACCAGAACGTATCATAACACTCCAATTCATTCCCAATGAATCAGACCTGACACAACTCTAAGCAATAGCAGGCATAGCATGGTAGGAACACAACAATGGCTTCAATCAACTCCTACACATGCTAGTTTTAACTATTTACTGTGGCAATGACAGGTCATGCAGAGGAATGGGTTCGACTACCGCAGCACAAAGTAGCAGTTGAAACGTTGTTGTCCTAATGCAATAACTGAGAGCAGGAGCGAGAGAGTAGGATTGTATCGGAATGAACAAGGGGGTTTTCTTGCCTGGTAGATCAACAAGAGGAGGCACTGCTTCACAGACAGGTACTCTGGAACGGACTCCGGAGCAGGACCTATCGAGAAGGAACAGTGTCGGCAATCAATACACAAACATATGCAACAAAATGATGCATGAACATGGCATGAAGATGTGATGCTGTTTGAGCTAATGCAACTAGTATTCAAAATGAAGTCCATTTGAATCAGGGGTTCAAATGCAACTCCAAATTAAGCTCTTATAAATGCCATTTACATGTTTTCACTTATACAGTAGGTATAAGTTGGTTTGACATGCATGAAACTAGTACAAATGGATAGATTGCATTTTTCTGATAATTTTTCATATATAAATTATTTCAATCTGAGTTACGGTTGAATTTCTATGATTTTTTGAAGTTTGGCTAATTTTCTGGAATTCCTGATTTAACTTAAATCCAGAAAATAAATAATTGCGTCAGCACTGCGTCATGCTTGCGTTAGCAAGTCAACAGCGCTGACTGGTCAAACCTGACATGTGGGGGCCACACGTCAGTGACACGGGTTAAACATGGGTGTTAGTTTAGCTTAATTAAAGATTAGGGGGCACTAGGCCCACATGTCAGCGTCAGGGGTTAGGTTAGTTGGTGATTAGCTTAAGCTAATCACCTGACGGCGGGGTCCACCTGTCAGGCCGGCGAGGTCGTCGCCGATGACCACGGGACACGGCGGTGTCCATGTTACAGGCCACGGGGACGGCGTCTGAGAGCACCGGGGCGTAGCCCGGGCTCTCGCGCATCTGGTGGAGCAGGTGGGAGGAGCTGGGGGGGGCAGAGCTCGTCGGAGCGAAGCTCGCAGCGGCGGCCGGTGTTCGGGCGCGAGCGGGGATGCGGCTGCGGTGTGCGAGGGCGAGAACAGAGAGGGGGAGGAGGAGCAGCAGCTCACAGCGGTTGCAGCGGGCGTCAAAGCGGGCTCAGGGACGACCGGACGGCGACGTGCGGGCGGTGGAGATCCACGGCGGCCGGCGGTGAAGAAGACGACGGTGGCGACGATGGAGCGCGTCCCTGGTCGCTTGGCTCGTCCATGATGATGCAGGCAACGAGGCGGAGCACCCGGACTCGAAGAGAGGGCGAGGGGAAGGCGGGGAGCGCGGGGCAGCGAACGGCGGCGACCGGCGTGTTTCGCCGCGAGAGAGAGAGCAAGGGAGAGGAGAGGAGAGGACCGAGGGAGAGTGAGAGGGTCCGGGGGGGGCGCGTGGCGACGTGCGGGTCATCTAGAGCGACGAGGGGGAGGACAGGCAGGCAGGAAGGAGGTGGTGGCGCGGCTGCGGCATGCCGGCCACACAGCTGCTCCTATTGGCAGGAGCTTGAAGAAGCTCCTGTCAATTGGGCTGGGCCGCTGCTGGGCTGGCCACTTGGGCCGCCAGGTGGCTGCACAGGGAAGTAAGCCCAGGTAAGCTCCCTTTTTCCCATTTTCTTTTTATTTTCTATTTTTCTGACATTTGTTTTGATTTAATAATAATATTAAATCATTTTATTTACTTATGCCAATTTTTGTAGGAACTAGTGGTATTATTCCAGACCTCCTCAACAAATGGCATAATTTTTGGACATATATTATATATATAACAAATATATATCCAATGCAAATAATTATGCATTAATTCCAAATGCCCAAAATAAATACTTATGAGCTCCTAAAAATATTGGTTTGATTTTTATCTCTGTCCAATATTTTCAGAGAGCAACATGAGCATTTTCTTGGACCTTTTTGGAGCAATTTTTATTTGGGTCATTTCCAGAAATGATTCTGAGGGTTTCACAAATCCCCATTTCAAATTTAAATGGAATTTTAAACATGATGCACAAATGACTAGCTAGTCTAGGTCATACCAGAACTAGGGATGTGACAACTCGTCCCCACTTGAAAGAATCTCGTCCCGAGATTCAGGGGTCGACGGAAAGAAAGCGGGGTACTCCAGTCGAAGACGATCTTCTCGCTCCCAAGTAGCTTCTCTCTTGGAATGATGAGACCACTGAACCTTGAGAAACTTGATGTTATGACGTCGAGTGACACGCTCTGCTTTATCAAGAATGAGAACCGGGTACTCTCGGTATGTGAGGTTATCTTGGAGATCAAGCGTTTCATGGTCCACTCCGCGGATAGGATCCGAGAAGCAACACCTGAGTTGAGAGACGTGGAAGACATCATGAACTCGAGAAAGATGTGGGGGTAGTTCCAACTGGTAGGCAACCTCTCCTCGTTTAGCGAGAATGCGAAAAGGACCAATGTAACGAGGAGCCAACTTGCCCTTGATACCGAAACGATGGGTACCCTTCAAAGGAGTAACCCAAAGGTAAGCTTTGTCGCCAACTTCATAAGTCATATCCTTATGATGACGATCATACTGGCTCTTTTGACGAGAATGGGCTGTTTTGAAATTCTCACGAATGATGCGAACTTGCTCTTCTGCTTCCTGGATCATGTCCGGTCCAAAGAATTGTCTTTCACCAGTTTCTGACCAGTTCAAAGGTGTTCGACATCTTTGTCCATAGAGAACCTCAAAAGGAGCTTTCTTGAGACTGGATTGATAGCTATTGTTATAAGCAAACTCGGTGAAAGGAAGACATTTCTACCAATCCATACCGAATGAGAAAACGCAAGCTCTAAGCATGTCTTCGAGAATTTGGTTGACCCTTTCCACCTGACCACTCGACTGAGGGTGGAAAGCAGTACTGAAGGAAAGATGGGTTCCCATGGCAGTTTGGAAACTCTCCCAGAAATGAGAAGTGAAAAGACTACCACGGTCTGAATTGATCTCTAGTGGAACACCATGAAGTGACACTATTCGAGAAATGTATAAGTCAACGAGCTGACTAGCAGTGATACTCTCTCGAACAGGTAGGAAGTGAGCTACTTTGGAAAGACGGTCAATGACTACGAAGATAGCATTATTCCCTCTCTTGGTCCTGGGAAAGCCGGTGATGAAGTCCATACCAACTTTATCCCATTTCCATTCAGGAATAGCTAAAGGCTGAAGGGTGCCAGCAGGTCTTTGATGCCCTGCCTTAACGCGACGACAAACATCACATTTAGCAATGAACTCAGCGATTTCTCTCTTCATCCTAGTCCACCAGAACCTCTGGCGTAGGTCCTGATACATCTTAGTACTACCGGGATGAATCGTGAGAGGAGATTCATGCGCCTCCTTAAGAATCAGTTGTCGAAGATGCTGCTTCTTGGGAACCACCAGACGGTTCTCGAAGAAAACAACACCTCGATCATCAACAGAGAAACTACCAGCAACCCCCTTGGCAATGTTTCTCTTGATCCGGGTAATCCCCGTATCATGCTTCCGGGCTTCTATGATATGATCTACAAGAGTAGGTTTCGCCACCAAGGTAGAAAGGAATCCGTGAGGAGCAATGTGAAGGTTAAGCTTACAAAATTCCTCATGGAGAAGTGGTTGGCCCTGCTGCAACATGAGGTTGTTGCAATAGGATTTACGGCTTAGCGCATCAGCCATGACATTAGCTTTGCCTGGAGTGTAGGTAATCCCTATATCATAATCTGTGATTAACTCCAACCAACGTCTTTGCCTAAGGTTCAAATCTGGTTGGGTGAAGATATACTTGAGACTCTGGTGATCGGTGTAGATCTCGCAACGTTTACCAAGAAGGTAATGTCGCCAGGTCTTGAGTGCATAGACTACGGCTGCAAGCTCTAGATCATGTGTAGGATAATTCTCCTCATGTGGATGCAACTGACGAGATGCATAGGCAATCACATGACGATCCTGCATAAGAATGCAACCTAGTCCCTGCCGTGAGGCGTCGCAGTAGATAACAAAGTCTTTAGTGAAATCCGGTGGCACAAGTATGGGAGCAGAAGTCAGGCGTCTTTTCAGTTCCTGAAAACTGTATTCACACTATGGGGACCACTCAAACTTTTATCCTTCTTGAGAAGTTCCGTGAGGGGTTTGGCTACTTTGGAGAAGTTTTCAACAAAACGGTGGCAATAGCTGGCTAGACCAAGGAAACTCATAACTTGTTTAATGGTTTCAGGTGGAGTCCAATCGATAACGGCCTTAACTCTCTCGGGGTTGACAGCAATGCCCTTACCAAAGATCACGTGGCCTAGATAGGTCACTTCTGGCAACCAAAATTCGCACTTGGAGAACTTGGCATAAAGGCGGTGCTCTCTGAGTTTTTCTAACACAAGTCTAAGATGTTCGGCATGCTCTTCCTTGTTCTTCGAGTAAATAAGAATATCATCGAGGTAAACCACGACAAATTTATCTAGGTACTCCATGAAGATCGAGTTCATTAAGCGGGAGAATGTAGCTGGAGCGTTGGTTAGACCGAAGGACATGACGGTGTACTCGTACTGACCATAACGAGTGACAAAAGCCGTTTTAGGGATGTCCCCGTTTCTGATCTTGATTCGGTGGTAGCCTAACCTCAAATCCATCTTGGAGAAGACTGAGGATCCAGCGAGCTGATCATACAGGTCGTTGATCCTGGGGAGCGGATATTTGTTCTTTATCGTGACCAAATTAGCGGGACGATAATCTACAGCCATCCGGTCCGTACCATCCTTCTTCTTGACAAAGAGGATGGGGCAATCCCAAGGAGAAGAACTAGGACGGATGAAACCCTTTTGCAAGGACTCATCAAGTTGTTTCTTAAGCTCGGCTAGTTCTAAGGGTGCCATCTTGTAAGGTCTCCTAGAAATTGGGAGGTTCCTGGGATAAGATCTATGACGAACTCTACATCTCTATCAGGTGGAACACCTGGCAGTTCATCTGGAAAGACATCCGGAAAGTCACAGACTACCGGGATATCTTCAAGGTCTGGAAGAGGGCTGGCATTAAGAGAATAGAGCTGACACTTAGAAACTCTAGTGGAGACATTGACTATCTTGCCAGATGGATGTGTAAGCTGAACAGACCTGGTGAAACAATCAATCTTGGCATGATGAGCTGTCATCCAGTCCATACCCAAGATGATGTTAATATCCGAAGACTTGAGAGATATCAAGGAAGCAAGGAATACAAGTCTGTCAACATGGATTTCATCGCCATAACTTATCCTAGAAGTTTGCCATTTGGATCCAGGAGTTTGAATAAGTAGCGGGGAGGGCATATCACAAAATGACATGTCGTGCAAGCGGGCATAGCTTTCAGAAATGAAGGAATGAGACGCTCCAGTATCGAACAGAACCGATGCTGGATGACAGTTGACAAGGAGTGTACCAAGAACGACATTTGGATCATCACGAGCGTCTTTAGCTGAGACGTGATGCACACGTCCATGTTCGGTGGGAGCTGACTTGGCACTGATCATCTTGCGTGATGGCTTACCACGGCCAACAGACTTCTCGGGCTGGGGTGGAGCAACTCTGATCTGAGTGCAAATACGGGCAATGTGGCCTGGCTCTCCGCACTTGTAACAAATCTTGGAGGTAGAACGTGGACCCGCTTGGCAGGCGGTCCACCAATAGGCCTGGGTGGAACACACGACTGAGCTGGGGGAGGCACCACATAAGATGGTCTCGATGTATATCTAGAAGGAAGAGCGGAGTTTGGAACCCAAATCCGGCGCTTCTGAGAACTAGAACCGGAGGAAGATCCCAAATCACGGGTGTGCTTACGAGACTCCTCGTAAGTGAGCTAACTTGTCTCTGCATTAATGGATTTGTTCACAAGGGCTTGGAATGTATCACAATGATGCAAGTGGAGATCACGACGCAACTTGGGGTTGAGACCCTTCCGGAACCTAGCCTGCTTCTTAGCGTCCGTGGACACCTCTTCTGTGGCATAACGGGCGAGGTTCTCGAACTCTCTGCTGTAAGCATCAACAACCATCTTACCCTGTGTGAAACTACAGAACTCTTCTCTCTTGCGATCGATGAGGGCTTCAGGAATGTGATGCTCGCGAAAAGCCTCAATGAAATCCCTCCAGGTAGGTGTCTGGCCAGCTGGAAGCATAGCCTCATAGTTCTGCCACCAAAGACTAGCAGGACCTTCCAGGTGGTATGTGGCATAGGTGACCTTGTCATCTTCAGCTATGTTCGCGGAATGCAACTTATGAGTGATACTACGGAGCCAGTCATCTGCATCGAGTGGCTCGATGGAATGATGAAAGGTAGGTTGGTGCAAGCGAATGAAGTCATGAATGGTGTTACAGACCTTTTGAACCGATGTGCGGTGTTCTCCTTGATACGTGCCAACAAGCGGTTAGACTCACACTTGTTCCACTCCATCTCTAACATGAACTCTGCCAACGAAGGTTGGTTGGGAGGATCCGCATCCCTACCATCTCCATGGTCTGGCTACGAGCAACAGAACTTCGCTTAGCTGATGACATCCTGAGAAACGAAACCAAGGACGGAATCAGCATCATCTATAGGCTATAGAATGTAGGACAAGGAAATTAGTAACTCTCAAACTCCTAGGGCAATTCCCGCAGCATAACGGCAGTAAGATGCTCAGAATGAGACATTCTGCTAAAATGGGCTAGTACAACAACTCAACATCACCACTCAAGGTTCTGAGATAGTACTAAACAGACTACATCGGAAGTACTCGAAACTGGGGTAAGACTCTGATCAACCAATCCTATGGGACTACGGAGTAGTAACACGTGATCGTGATAGACGGAAGAGAGAGCCTAGTTCCTTAACCCCGCAGGAAGATAGGATGACTCAGATCAGAAGGCCATGAGGTATAAGGAGTAAAAAAGAGCCTTATGTTCCTTCCCACAATCAATTCCCTTACATAACTAGAGAATTTCTAGACTCAACTTCGACCAGTTTGGCTTGGTAATCCTATAGGCAGTCAGGCTCTGATACCAAAGCTGTCAGGACCCCGATTCTATGCCACACCGATCTAGCATGTAACACCTCATATCACTTTGCGGCCTCACGCACGGTACTCCCATGGTGTCGCCTTACCATGCCCGGGACCGTTTGCGCCTTTTGGCACACGTATATGATAGTGTTGCTAGCATCCATATGACAAAGAAACCGGGCTGACATGGCTAGTCGTGAACCCAAAGTGGCACTAACTTACAGGGACAGGCATACATGACCCAGCAACGAACGTGTCGGTCATCAGCGAGTGAATCCGGGCTGTAGCAACTGGGCTAGCAGGACTCCGATAAACCGGGCTGTAGCAGGCTAACAGGACTCCGGTAGACACCGCGTGACATTTCCCCGAAGGGACAGACACAGGAACAAAGAAAGACACATGCCGGCCAACCTAAGTGATCCGGAGCAGTAGCAAGCTACCAGGGCTCAGTGGAAGCACTAGGAGACATTTCCCGGTAAGAGAGGCTACTAAGGATAAACAACTAGATAGTCAGATCCCACACATAGCAATACACATTACACGTACGCATAACATGCAAGTATGTGTTGTACAACATGGCATCACAGCATAACTCAACAACTAATATAGATAAGGCTCAAAGAGCCATCATAGCATTTGTTGCAAACAGGGGTCACAAGACCCATCATACAGAGCATACAAGCAACAAGCGGAAGAATTACATGTCTGGGTACAGACATCTACAAATGAAAAAGGCTGAAGAGCCTGAGTAACTACAAAATCCGATCAAGATTGTAGCTGAGGTACAAGCTACTTGTCAAAGTCCATGAGAACATTAGTAAGACCGAAGTCTCCGCTGCAAAAACATAAATAAAGCAACATGAGTACAAAGGTACTCAGCAAGACTTACATCAGATCCTATCATACATGCATTTGTATCAAGAGGGTAATGTGGGGTTTAGTTGCAGCAAGCCAGCTTTGACTCTGTGGCTATCATGTTCTACGACTACCAGAACTTCTTTGAGGTGATATGGCGCACACGAGTCCACTAATCACCACACAATACGCCACTATGGATTCATTCCTGTCTCCCTACGAGAAGGCCATCCATAGCACTCACACTTGTCTTGAGCATTTTATAGTATCCTCTTCAAGTTATCTATGTACCATGTAAGCATCCAAGAAGTCCATAACCGCGGACCCGGCTATTCGAATAGATCATGTTAACCCTGCAGGGGTGTACTTCTTCACACACGCTCTCGCCACTTACCGCCATGTACACGTCATGTATCTTGGCAACCTTCAAGCGGAAGCCTAGCGAGGGTGTCGGCCACGACCTGACTAACCACACAAGACTCTAGTCCAGGTTTATCGCCTATTCGGGTTCCATCCGCAAGGTGATCCGGCCGGGGTGTCGCTCACGGCCCAAACGATGTGTGCAGGGTTCCCAAGCCCACCTCGCCGGATGGATCTACGCTTGGTACACCGTGCCACTTATGCCTAGTCTGTCCCAAGCCCACCTGGCCGGGTGCCACTTGGTAGACTACTAACACTACCTACAAACACCAGTAACTAGTTGTGACTCCTGGACAGAGATCAAGTTGGTTAATAAGTCGAGAGGGGTTGAGTTACCAGAACCCAATGTGTGGTAGTATCGAGTCATTGGACGACATACACAAAACTCAGTGCTTAAGGACGGTTCCAGTGAGACAACCCACCATGTACTCCTACATGGCCTCTCACCGCTACCTTTACCAAATCATGTTCACACACTTAACTCTCAGCACCAGAACGTATCATAATACTCCAATTCATTCCCAATGAATCAGACCTGACACAACTCTAAGCAATAGCAGGCATAGCATGGTAGGAACACAACAATGGCTTCAATCAACTCCTACACATGCTAGTGGGTTTCAACTATTTACTGTGGCAATGACAGGTCATGCAGAGGAATGGGTTCAACTACCGCAGCACAAAGTAGCAGTTGAAACGTTGTTGTCCTAATGCAATAACTGAGAGCAGGAGCGAGAGAGTAGGATTGTATCAGAATGAACAAGGGGGTTTTCTTGCCTGGTAGATCAACAAGAGGAGGCACTGCTTCATAGGCAGGTACTCTGGAACAGACTTCGGAGCAGGACCTATCGAGAAGGAACAGTGTCGGCAATCAATACACAAACATATGCAACAAAATGATGCATGAACATGGCATGAAGATGTGATGTTGTTTGAGCTAATGCAACTAGTATTCAAAATGAATGAAGTACATTTGAATCAGGGGTTCAAATGCAACTCCAAATTAAGCTCTTATAAATGCCATTTACATGTTTTCACTTATACAGTAGGTATAAGTTGGTTTGACATGCATGAAACTAGTACAAATGGATAGATTGCATTTTTCCAATAATTTTTCATATATAAATTATTTCAATCTGAGTTACGGTTGAATTTCTATGATTTTTTGAAGTTTGGCTAATTTTCTGGAATTCCTGATTTAACTTAAATCCAGAAAATAAATAATCGCGTCAGCACTGCGTCATGCTTGCGTTAGCAAGTCAACAGCGCTGACTGGTCAAACCTGACGTGTGGGGGCCACACGTCAGTGACACAGGTTAAACAAGGGTGTTAGTTTAGCTTAATTAAAGATTAGGGGGCACTGGGGCCCACATGTTAGCGTCAGGGGTTAGGTTAGTTGGTGATTAGCTTAAGCTAATCACCTGACGGCGGGGTCCACCTGTCAGGCCGGCGAGGTCGTCACCGGCGACCACGGGACACGGCGGTGTCCGTGTTACAGGCCACGGGGACGGTGTTTGAGAGCACCGGGGCGTAGCCCGGGCTCTCGCGCATCTGGTGGAGCAGGTGGGAGGAGCTGGGGGGGCCGGAGCTCACTGGAGCGAAGCTCACGGCGGCCGCCGGTGTTCGAGCGCGAGCGGGGATGCGGTTGCGGTGTGCGAGGGCGAGAACGGAGAGGGGGAGGAGGAGCAGCAGCTCACAGCGGTTGCAGCAGGCGTCGAAGAGGGCTCAGGGACGACCGGACGGCGACGTGCGGGCGGTGGAGATCCACGGCGGCCGACGGTGAAGAATACGACGGTGGCGACGATGGAGCGCGTCCCTGGTTGCTTGGCTCATCGAGGACGATGCAGGCGACGAGGCGGAGCACCCGGACTCGAAGAGAGGGCGAGGTGAAGGAGGGGAGCGCGGGGCAGCGAACGGCGGCGACCGGCGCGTTCGGCCGCGAGAGAGAGAGCAAGGGAGAGGAGAGGAGAGGACCGGGGGAGAGTGAGATGGTCCAGGGGGCGCATGGCGACGTGCGGGTCATCCAGAGCGACGAGGGGGAGGACAGGTAGGCAGGGAGGAGGTGGTGGCGCAGCTGCGGCATGCCGACCACGCAGCTGCTCCTACTGGCAGGAGCTTGAAGAAGCTCCTGTCAGTTGGGCTGCGCCGCTGCTGGGCTGGCCACTTGGGCCGCCAGGTGGCTGCACAGGGAAGTAAGCCCAGGTAAGCTCCCCTTTTCCCATTTTCTTTTTATTTTCTATTTTTCTGACATTTGTTTTGATTTAATAATAATATTAAATCATTTTATTTACTTATGCCAATTTTTGTAGGAACTAGTGGTATTATTCCAGACCTCCTCAACAAATGGCATAATTTTTGGACATATATTATATATATAACAAATATATATCCAATGCAAATAATTATGCATTAATTCCAAATGCCCAAAATAAATACTTATGAGCTCCTAAAAATATTGGTTTGATTTTTATCTCTGTCCAATATTTTCAGAGAGCAACATGAGCATTTTCTTGGACCTTTTTGGAGCAATTTTTATTTGGGTCATTTCCAGAAGTGATTCTGAGGGTTTCACAAATCCCCATTTCAAATTTAAATGGAATTTTAAACATGATGCACAAATGACTAGCTCTTCTAGGTCATACCAGAACTAGGGATGTGACAACGTCGCTGTTGACAAGTTCACCAAGTGGGCAGAGGTGGAAGCTGTCCTCACCATCCCAGCTGGTTCAGCGGTCAAATTCATAAAGGGCCTCATGAGCCGGTTTGGGGTGCCGAATCACATCATCACCAACAACGGTTCGCAGTTCACTAGCAATCTCTTCAAAACATATTGTGCTAACCTTGGAACGCAGATATGCTACACTTTGGTGGCACACCCTCAAAGCAACTGCCAGGTTGAATGTGCCAACGCAAAGGTCCTGAAAGGCCTCAAAACCAGGACCTTGAAGAAGAAGCTAGAGGCCTGCGGCAGGGGCTGGTACGACAAGCTCCAGTCCGTGCTATGGTCCATCCGCATAACCGCTACCAAGTCGACCGGCGAAACCCCGTTCTTCCTCGTCTACGGGGCTAAGGCGGTCCTCCCTCACGAGGTCAGGCGTCGCTCTGCGGGGTCCTGGCTTTCGACGGAGCATAGCAGGACGCCATGCGGGGGGATGGACCTCGTGCTGGAGGAGGAACACCGTCGGAAGGTTGTGCTTCGAGCAGCAAGATACCAACAGGCGCTGCGGCGGTACCACTGCCGCAACATCCACCCCAGGACCCTCGAGGTAGGGGACCTCGTGCTCAGGCGGGTGCTCTCCAGGGAAGGGCTGCACAAGCTCTCGGCCTTGTGGGAGGGCCCGTTCAAGGTTGTTCATGTTTCCAGACCTGGCGCCACACACTTGGAGACCCAGAAGGGGGTGCCCATCCCGAACGCGTGGAACATCCAGCACCTCGGGAAGTTCTACGCTTGAAGAAAGGCCTAGTGCCTGTAAAGAAGGCCCGGCGCCTGTGAAGCTTGTCGTGCCAAGAAAGGCCCGATGCCTGTGAAGAAGGCCAATGCCTGTCAAGCTCATCGCCCCCAAGAAAGGCCAATGCCTGTGAAGTTCGCCGCCCGTGACACTCTCACGTAATAATGAGTTGGGGCTGTACACGCCCCGGAGTCTCCAGAGATCCGCCCTCGGGCCTCGAGGGCTCCCGCCCAGGCCCAGTGGCAACACTTAGCTCCGCGCTGGTGAGAAGACGTCGAATACTAGATTAGGTGCCGGACTTGGCTTTTAATTTGCTTTCTGCAGTTGGCTTGTTCACCCTTGTTCGAAATTTTATTGGAGTTGCTTTTAGCGTTGTTGCCATCCCCGTCCCATGATTCTTTGTCTTTGTTGCTTGCTTGAATCGTCTTCTCTTTCACAAGCCTCGCGAGGGGGCTGCACAGGCGCCCTCGCGAGTGCCTTCTGACCTAGTCTTGTGAGGCTTCCCTACTCAAGTTCACTGCAGGAGCGCTTCTCCCAGTCCGTGCCCCACGGGCATCACTACGCGAACGCAAGACCTGAGCCAGTTACCCTCACGACCAGGGTTCAAAAGATATCCCCCCAGCTAATTATTGCAGGCCTTGAGACGCACGACGAGGCCTCAGCCTCAAGAAGCAAAGACCACGGCAAGCCCCCCCAAGCTAAGTTGTTCCTACACATGAGCACGCAACACCGAAACACCGCACGGGAATAATGAAAATAGCATAGTAGTTAAAGGAAATAGTCTAGCACGCCCCCACGGGGCTCCACACTTCTCTCTCTTTATACAGGAAAAGAAGAAAAACAAAATAGACGCGGCTTGCTCGGCGATGACTCTTGGCAGGGACTCGTACTGCCCTCCGGAGCTCAGTAAGACCCCTCCTCACACTTCACCGAGGAGCGACGACGGGATGACCCACTGCCCCCCTCAAGGCAAGCACGGCAGCGCGGTGGTTGGTTACGGCCGCCGCTGTAGGAGCTGTCGTCAGAGGAGGAGCTGCCGAAGCTTGGAAAGCTACGGACGCCGCCGGCCATGCGCCCACCTTCGTCTTCATCTTGGTCGTCGCCAAGGCTAAGCACCCAGTCGCCGTCATCATCTTCAGGGCAACACCTAACACAGCGGCCATCTTACCCGTGCACCCTCATGTAGAGGGTGGCATCACCGTCAGACCTGAAATGCAGGGTGCACCACTGGCCCAGGCCACGCGCGCGGGCAAACGTTTACCAGCCGCGGGACAAAGCCACTTTCCTGGCGATGGAGATCTCCAGTGAGACACAGGAAGCTTTGCTGCAGCAGCCGTCCGCTTGAAGCCAGAGGCCGCCAGGAGCGCCGGCCGGGAGTTCGCCTGCAAAGAAGCGGGGAAGCTGGAGCCAGCTACCAGTTGGGTCTGCCGACCACACGACAAACTCTGGCAGCACCTTAGTTGAGTGGAAGCGCGGCCTGGGAGGCCGCGCGGCCACAACGCATGTCCCCTCACCCACCAGACGTCCATCGCCATATGAGAGGTCACCATCCCGACCATGGGGAGCCGCTACAGGAGTCGCAGGATGCTTGTGGGGACGACCTCAGCTGCGCTTGGGCGGGGGAGTGTCAAGCCCTTCCCGGCGAGCCTTTCCTTTCTCCATGGCTGAGAACCTCTTCGGCGGCGCCATAGGACGCGGCGAGCAGCTGGAGTGGGGAGAAAGAATAAGCAAGCGGAAGGAGGAAGATGTGCAGCGGGGGCCTGCGCCCGCCCGCATTTATAACCGAGGGAGGCCAACTGCCGGCCTCCACGATTGCAGGTAATCATATCTCATTTTCGCATGCAGGGACTAGTCAAGTCGGGTAGTTGCCGAGGCAGCGCGGGGAAGCGGAGACGCCCACGTCCAATCAACCGCCACGTGGCGCCCAAGGCCGCAGGCTGTTGGGGCCCGCGGCGCTCCGCACTTGCCACTTCGCTTCTCTGCTAAGCCAAGTCCGAACGCGCCTTGGGCCCGGGGGCTACTGTTGGCAATCTGGGAACGAGGGTCCCCAGACTTGCCTGCGTGCAGCCTGCGGCGTGGCTCAAGTGGTGGCACAGTACGGCCCATCTTTGTCGGATGTTGGGTTCCGACAGACCCTTAAGGTTCAAACTCTAGGGTGCGCGCGAAGATCTTCCCCCTACCACTCCACGTCCGATCGCCTCGCGAGAATCTAAGCTAAATTATGAACAACATGAGGGACACAAGATTTGTACTAGTTCGGGCCACCATTGTGGTGTAATAACCTACTCCAGTGTGTGGTGTGGTGGATTGCTTCAGGGGCTGATGATGAACAATACAAAGGATGATCAGCCTCGCGAGAGGTGTTCTTGAGCTGGCGTGATGAACTGCTTGGATGAGTTCGATTGCCTATCGATCTAATGAGAACTCGATCAGATGCCTTCTACTATGGTGGCTAGCCTTATATATAGAGGCCCTGGTCCTCTTCCCAAATATTGAGCGGGAAGGGCGCCAACAACGGCCATTTTGAAGGGGAACATCTAGTACAAGTTATCCTGACTAAAGTTGGTATTCGGCTGCCAAAGGCACTGGCGATGATGCCGTCTTGGGCTCCATGGTGACCTCCATCCTGCCGCCCTGCTGGTCTTGGTCTGGTTGCACTGAAATGGCAACCTTTGCCTGATGCCTCGGTACTCCACGCCAGTGCTTGCCCCCTTTGCACCAAAAGAGGAAACAAGGACACTACGCGGGCCGGCGCCCGCCTGGCACTCGCCTGGTCTCAATCGTCACGGCTTGCGTCACGAGCACCTCGCGAGGTACCCCTGCCTTGATCTCTCCGCCTCCTCATGAGCTTGCCTAGTGAGGCCGCTCCTGAATAAGCCTCGTGTCGTCCGCCCCGTGAGGCTTGGCCCCTCGCGAGGGTCTTGAGTCTTGCGCTGATGAAGATGAGCTGTACTGGGCCACCACTCGAGTCACGCCGTAGGTCGCAGGTAGGAAAGTCTGTGGACCCCCGTTCCTAGTACACCAACAGTAGCCCGTGGGCCCAGGGCGCGCTCGGACTTGGCTTAGTAGAGAAGCGAAGGGGCAAGTGCGGAGCACCGCAGGCCCCATCACCCATGCGGCCTTGGGCGCCGCTTGGCGTTTGATTGGACATGGGCGTCTTCGCTTCCCCATGCTACCTCGGCAACTGCTCGACTTGACAAGTCCCTGCATGCAGAAACGGGTCATGATTACCTATGATTGTGGAGGCCAACGGTTGGCCTCCTCCGAACTATAAGTACGGACGGGCGGGAGCCCCCGTAGTCCATCTCTTTTTGCTTCACTCCTTCTTCCTCGCTGTTGCTCCAACTTCCACCAATGGCGTCGATCCACCGGTTTTTAGGGGAAGATAAGGGGAAGGCCCCCCAGGAGGGTCCCGACCCGCTTCCGCCGAAGAAGCGGCCGGTCCCAGGCCGTGACATGGTCACATGGTAGGAGACGTCGAGGCCTTGGTATGAGCGGCCGCCGCCTGGGTTTCCATTGCCCTTGTACGCCCGAGCCGAGGGCTCTAGAGAAGGAGATGCTGAGCGGCATCACCGGCGCCACCGGCGAGGCTGACGAGTCACAGCGGTGCGCATTGTCGCCCCTGGGGTCCATGCTGAGGGCTCTTCTAGCGAGCTTGTGCTTCACGCCGCTATGCCCCCACGCTCTTGGATTCGCCTTCCTCCCTCCTTCGCCTTCGAGATACCGCCAAGGGGGCCTCTGGAGCTCTGGCTGCAGCATGCTGACTGCAGCACCCTTGCAACTGGAGCAGAGGTCGAGGTTATTGCTCCGGGCAATGTCTACATGACCCGGGGCTGGGGCGAGATTGCCCGGGTCTGCCGAACAGGGGGTGCCCTCATAATTCATCTTTAATACGATAGCGCCTCCTTGATGTTCTTCAAGGTCTTCAACGCAGATGGACGCCGACTGGAGTGCTGCCCCAAGGAAGGCGGACGGGGCATCGAAGTGGCAAGGGCCAGGCCTGCCAACTGCTCCCCCAGCAGCTCCTCTGGTAGCAGCGGAGAAGCCGGAGGGTCCAGCGACTCCCCCGAGCTTCTCGTGACTCTGGAGACGAGTGACGACAGCTACGAGCCCCCAAGCTCATGTTGCGCTCGGAGCAGGGCAGCTGCATCTGGCCGCCGATGCCGCTGATCTGGATGAGGTTGGCGCAGGTGCTTGGCGGCCCACTGTTGATGATGGCGTCTCCTCGATGGCACGCGTAGTTAGTGTTCCTTAGGATTTGCTCCTTTTGTTCCCTGCGAGGAATCGAAGAAACACCATGGCCGAAGTTGAGGATCGCGTCCTTTCCTCCGCATCGCTAACACGGATCCTCAGCCACGTCTACCTCCGCAACCCCGACGCCAACCTTGATGACCTGCTGGAGCCCGTGGACGCCAAGCGCTCCGCCGCTGCTGCCGAGGCCGTCAAGGGTCGAGGGGAGGCCTTGCTAGCGAAGTTTCGTGCCTTCAACGCCGCGCCCAAGCGAGGCACTGCTGGCTCCGCGGCCCCGGAGGATGGGGCTGACAAGCGCGACTCCACCACGAGCGGTGACGCGGCCCAGGGGTGATCTTCTCGCGGCCTCTTTCCTTCTTCGATTCCTGCAACATGCACCGTGCCTCGTGGAAGCGTTTAAATTTGTGTTTGGTATTGTGAGAACAATCTATGGCATGTAATATTTTCTTCTGGATTTGCTAGATTTTGCGATTTCCTTCCTATTTGCCTGTGTTCTACGTCGGCAGGGCCCGACCCTGCGCATACCTCAGCCGCCATTAGCCCCGACCGGATCATCGGGACGGGACTAAGGAGTGAGGGGCTACGTGGCAAGTTAGGCTCCTAAGTCGTGATGATCAGGAGTCCCCCTTGACACGCAAAAAGCAAATAGGGAGGGGGTGTAAGAGAGGATCTGTCGTTCTACGTCGGCAGAGCCCAGCCCCGCGCATACCTCGACCGCCGTTACCCTTTCGGAACTAAGGAGTGAGGGGCTATGTGACCAGTTAGGCTCCTGAGTCATGATGCTCAGGAGTCCCCCTTGACGCTCAAACGGGTCTTCGTACCTTGGCTCCTCTCGGGGAGGGGCGTGCGATGACCAGGTCCGAGGGACCTGGCTAGGTGGCGTGTGCTTGGGCGTGGCCCAGGCGCAGCCCCCGTGCCTAGCCCCCTCGCGTGGTGCTCCCGAGGGGAGACATTGCGATGAGGCCAGACACTGAGCTCTAGGCTCCCTGAGGTTGATAAGGCCATGGGCTGCCCTCAGTTGTTTATCACTAGCACGGAGCATAGCGCTTCCGTATGTGTACGAGCATAGCCGCTCCTCGGCAGTGTCGTCAGCCAGCACGGAGCATGGTGCTTCCACTGGTACGTGGGAGGGGGGCTCGCCTCCGGGAGGAGCCCCCGAGGCGTGTACAGCCCCGCCCTGACACGTGGCCGGCACGGTAGGGCTATGAGAGGTGTATCTGGGCACCCATGAGCCAGCGCGGGACTCAAAAGGCCCTACCTCGAGGCGGGTTGCGCCTGGCTCTGGGCCCTTGTCGGTGGTACGTTCCTGCAAGATGGTTAAAATGCAAATGCTCTACGTCCTCAGGTCCCGGCCGTCGAGCAAGCTCAGCCGCCGCTGGTATGCCAGGTCGCAATGTCGTGGACAAGGCCAGGGGGTGAGGGCTGGAGAGCCAGTAAGAACTCCTGAGTCGCGATGCTCAGGCGCCCCCCTTTTAACGTGCAAGCGGTTTGCATGAGGAAGGATAGGCTCGCAGCAGGCGGCGGACGATAATCATAGGCAGGTTAAGCATGGAAAAGCAAATCAACTTAGATAGATGCAGAAAAAGGCACATGCCACTGGGTCAGACCCAAGCGGCTTGGGGATGATGCAGCCCGAGGGGCGCCCACAACAAGGTAACCTGAAGACATAAGCAAAATGAATACATGCCGCGGGGAGAGACCCACGCGACCTGGGAATGATGCAGCCCTGAGGGCGCTCCCAGATGAAGTGAAACTTGAGAGAAGTCACCTGATACCATTGCAGAGTGAGTGTCGGAGTAGCTGACGGTGCGTGGTGAGGAAGCCGACCCTCACGAGCCCTCGGAGCTCCGAGCCTCGGGAGGCTCGGGAGGTCCGGGCGGCTCGATGAGGTCCATCTCCATTCCTCCGAGAGTGCGCGGTGCTTGGCCACCTGAGCTTCCAGAATGCTCCTCATCAGGCACTGGTGGGTAGCAGCCGCGTTCGGCAGGCCGAAGGGCATGCGAACATAGTTGTGCGGTGTACCCTCGCAACATGCCACATGCGAAGGCCAGAAGCGCTCTTGTGATGCAATCCGATTGAGCCCTGGGTAGTCGATACAGATGCGCAGCCCGCCATCCTCGCCTGTATGGGGAGCTACAATGGGCAGGCGGCGGTTGCCACGCATGACTCTCGATTCCTGCAACTCCTGAGCGACCTTGGTGATGAACTCCTGAGGGTTGGGCCCTCCTTGCCTTACGGCTTCCTGAGGGAGACGTGTCGCGAAGCACGCCTCCAAGTGGTGCCCGAGTGCCTCCCTCGTGATCTTGGCAAAGTCAGTGGCTCCCCAGAAGAGAGCCCCCGAGCCTTGCCCGAGGAGGGTGCCGAGCATGCCTCCCTACGCGACGGAGGGTGGCGCCCCCTGGATGGGCGCATGCCCGGATGTGGTGCCTTCGGAGGTGCCTGTCTCCTAAGCCCTTGAGCCAGGTGATGTCTTCTTCTTCTTGGGAGCTGCTTCAGGAAGGTTTCCACTCTTGCTGTCTGGGTCCTCGATTGACGCGGCTTGGAAGGCATGCTCGAGAGAGCACACCGCATCCTTCTCTTCACAGGGGACCGTGATGACTCTGCCACTTCCTGGCATCTTGAGGACGTTGTAGCCATGATGAGTCACTGCCATAAACTTGGCCAGAGCGGGATATCCAAGGATGGCATTGTATGGCAGATGAATGTGGTCGACGTCGAAGTCAATGAGCTCGGTACGGTAGTTCTTGCGCTGCCCAAAGGTGACAGGGAGGCGGACCTGCCCTATCGGGATAGTGGAACCATTAGTGACTCTTGAGAAAGGCTTGGTTGGTTGAAGCTGATCATATGACACTTGAAGATTGTTGAACATCTCGACGGACAGTACTTTGAGCCCTGCTCCGTCGTTGATGAGGGTCCTGGTAACTTGCACATTGCTGATGACTGGTGAACAGAGCGTCGGGAGGACACCGGCTGTTGCCGCGCATTTGAGCTGATCGGCCGAGCTGAACGTGATGGCGCACGCAGACCACCTGAGAGGGCGCGTGGCCTCAAGATTGGGGAGGACAACAATCACCTCGCGAGGAAACTGCTTGAAGATGCGCTGAGAGGCTGGGGCCTGAGCACCGCCCAAGATGTAAGCGATTGCACGCGGCTCCTGGAAGCGCCCAGCCCCCTCGTCCAGATGATGGTCGTCATTCCTTCTTGGTGGTGGTGGCAGAGGAGGAAGCCCTGCGTTGCCTTGCGGGCGATCCTCACGAGGTTGATCCCTCCATGCTCCCTCGCAAGGCTGGTCCTACCTGCGGTCCTTGCGAGGCCGGTCACGCCACCCCTGGCAAGGACCATGATCATCCCATCGTCCTCCACCTCTTCCTACGCCTCGGCTGTAGCCCCGATCGTTCGCTCGGGGTGTCGACCGACATGGCCTTCTCACACGGCCCTGAGTTCTTGGCATTCGTTGGTGTCGTGGGTATGGAGGTCGTTGTACACAGTACCGGATGCCCTTGGACGACTCCGGCTGGTCCCTGGCGTGCTTCATGTCCGGCTCTGCTGCAAGCACAGCTGCTCCCTTGCGCTTCACGTCCTTGCCCTTGGCTTTCATATCTTCTGGATCTGCAGCCGGGAGCTTGAGAACGGAAAGGCGTCCCTCCTTAGCCCTTGCGCACTTGGTCGCCAGGTTGAACAACTCCAGAGACGTGCACAGATCTTCGTGGATTGCCAGCTCCTCCTTCATCTTGACATCGCAGACGCCATCAGAGAACACCGAGATGATGGCCTCCTCGGTCACCTTGGGAATCTTGAGGCAAGCGTTGTTGAAGTGCTAGATGTACTTCTTCAAGGTCTTTCTGGGTTGCTGCTTGATGCCGCGTAGGTCACCCACGACCGGTGGTCGGTCGCGAGTGCCCTGAAAGTTGGCGATGAAGTGAGTGCGCATCTCGTCCCAGGAGGAGATCGTGCCAGGGGGCAGTTTCAGGAGCCAGGTGCGGGCACCGTCCTTGAGCGCCATGGCAAGCTTTTCGTCCCCGCTGGCGGCTTTCATGCCCAGCTCGTAGAGCTGTAGGAACTCCGCGGGGTCGGCAGTGTCGGTGTTCTGGGAACGGGGTTCCCCAGACTTGCCTGCCTACGGCGTGGCTCAAGCCATGGCCCAGTGCGGCCCATCTTCATCGAGTCAAGATCAAGACCCTCGCGAGGGGCCAAGCCTCGCGGGGCGGACGATAGGAAGCTTCCTCAGGAGTAGCCTCGTCAGGCTGGCTCGCGAGGAGGCAAAGAGATCAAGGCAAGGGTACCTTGCGAGGTGCCCGTGAGCAAGCCATGACGATCGAGGCCAGGCGGGCGCCCGCCTGCGCAGTGTCCTTGTTTCCCCTTTGGTGCAAAGGGAGCAAGCGTAGGCCAAGGCCTCAGGCAAAGGCTACCATTTCGGTGCAACAAGACCAAGACCAGAGGAACAGCCGGAAGGAGGTCATTGTGGAGCCCAGGACGGCGTCATCGTCAGAGTCTTTGACAGGCGAGGACCGATTTAGTTAGGATAAGTGTACTAGATGTTCCCCTTCGAAATGGCCAATTGTTGGCGCTCTTCCCGCTCAATATTTGGGAAGAGGACCAGGGCCTCTCCCTACATATAGGACTAGCGACCATAATGTGGGGGCATCTGGGATCTGGGATCTGGAATCTCGGATCGACCCCTCCGAAGGGACAAAACCACCACAAGAACACCCCTCGCGAGGTTGTTCTTCCCTTGTACTGTTCATCATCAGCCCCAGAGGCAATCCACCACACCACAAACTAGAGTAGGGTATTACACCACAACGGTGGCCCGAACTAGTATAAACTTGGCATCTCTTGTGTTGTTCATCGTGTAGCCTAGATCCTTTGCAAGGCAACGAGACATGAGTTGGTAGAGGAGAGATCTTCATGCGCACCCCAGTGTTCGAACCTCAAGGGTCTGCCGGAACCCACAATCCAACATTTGGCGCGCCAGGTAGGGGCGCGCCGGAATCGTGTCTTCCGCCGTCTTGCATTTCGCCATCCGTCGCATCTATGTCTGACGCTCGTCAAGCCCGCGCCGAGCGCCGGGCTGCTCTCGCGGCCCACGTCTCCCAGACGGCCCCCATCGGTGGGCCTGCTCGTCGCTCCCCGTCGCCTGCCACCCACGCCGCCGCTGGCCCGGCGGGGAACAAGCAGCAGGCTTCGTCGCTGCATCCCTCGGTGCGGCGGGAAGGCCGCACCACTACCCCGTCGCTGACTCTAGTAGGCTCATCGTCGCACGCTCGTCGCGCTCCCGCAGACGCGCACGCTGCGTTGCTCCTGGCATCTGAGCTCCTGCACTACCGCCCCGTCGACGATCTCTACAACGAGTGGCTTTCTGCATCACCGAGCTCGTCAGCACCGCAGGGGGCTCCCCTGTGCCATCCCTCTCGCTGCCTCGCCCTCCGCCCTATGCGGACAACACAGCTACGAAGGCGCCTCCGCCACCTCCCCCTCAAGAAGGCGCCTTGGCCCCAAGGCGCGCGGCCCCTGGACGGGACCCGCCGCATCCAGTGCCCGCGCAATAAGAAAAGAGCTGCCAAGAGATCCCGCGCCCTCAAGAATCCGCTCATGTGCTCCCGGCAATGACACGTCATGACCGCGCTCTTGCTCCAGCGCGCCAAGACCCTGCATTGCTCCTGGTGGCAGCGCGCGGAAACCTCTAGGATCAAGCCCTTTGTCACCAAAGGCCTCCTATGGCCACTGTAGGCTGCCGTGCCTTCACCGCCGAGCTGCGCAGCGTGGCCTGGCCAGGCAAGTTCAAGCCAGATCTGCCTCCACGCTACGACGGCACTGCTGACCCCACGGAGTTCCTCCAGCTCTACAATTTGGGCATCGAGGCGGCCAACAGGGATGAAAAGGTCATGGCGAACTGGTTTCCCATGGCGCTCAAGGATGGCGCCCGTACATGGCTCCTCAACCTACCTCCCAGCATGATCTCCTCTTCGGACGAGATGCGCACTCACTTCATCGCCAACTTCCAAGGAACTCGTGACCGGCCCCCGGCCATGAGTGACTTGTGTCGCTTCAAGCAAGAGCCAGGGGAGACCCTGCAAAAGTACATCCAACGCTTCAACAATGCCCGCCTCAAGATCCCCAGGGTGACTGAGGAGGCCATCATCTCAGCCATCTCCATTGGCGTTCGAGACGTCAAGATGAAGGAAGAGCTAGCAATCCACGAGGACCTGTGCACCTCTCTGGAGCTGTTCAACTTAGCAACCAAGTGTGCCAGGGCTGAGGAAGGACGCCTCTCCCTCCTCGAGCTTCCAACTGCTGATCCGGAAGAGAAGAAGCCCAAGGTCAAGGACGTGAAGTGCAAAGGAGTAGTTGTGCTCGCAGCTGAGCCAGATACCAAGCAAGGCAGGGATCAGCCGGAGTCGTCCAAGGGCAGCCGCTACTGCGTGTACCACGACCTCCACACCCACAACACCAATGAATGCCAGGAGCTCAGGGCTGTGCGAGATGAGCGTATCGTCCGACGCCCCGAGCGCAACGATCGGGGCTACGGTCGAGGAGGAGGAAGAGGTGGAGGACGATGGGAAGACCTCAGCCCTCGCCAAGGGTGGCGCGACCGACCTCATGAGGACCGCTGGCAAGATCAGCCTCGCGAGGGAGGCTGGAGGGACCAGCCTCACGAGGAACACCCACAAGGCAATGCAGGCCTCCCTCCGCTGCCGCCACCACCAAGGAGGAATGAAGACCAGCATCAGGACAAGGGGGTGGGGGCTTCCAGGAGCCGTGTGCAATTGCTTGCATCCTAGGCGGAGCGCAAGCCCCGGCCTCTCAGCGCGTCTTCAAGCAGTTTGCTCATGAGGTGAATGTCGTTCTCCCAAAAATCGAAGCATCGCACCCTCTCAGATGGTCCACGTGTGCCATCACGTTCAGTTCAGCGGATCAACTCAAGTGCGCAGCAACAGCTGGTGTTGTCCCAATGCTCTGCTCCCCAGTCATCAGCAATGTGCAGGTCACCAGGACCCTCATCGATGGTGGAGCAGGGCTCAACGTCCCATCTGTCGAAACTTTCAACAGTCTCCAAGTGCCGTATGATCAGCTTCAGCCAACCAAGCCCTTCTCAGGAGTCACTGACGGTTCTACCACCCCGATAGGGCAGGTCCGCCTCCCTGTCACCTTCGGATAATGCAAAGACTAGCGCACTAAGCTCATCGATTTCGACACCCCCCACATTCGCCTGTCCTACAACACCATCCTTGGATATCCAGCCCTGGCCAAGTTTATGGAAGTGACTCACCATGGCTACAATGTTCTCAAGATGCCAGGAAACGGTGGAATCATCACAGTTCCCTGCGAGGAGAAGGATGCAGTGTGTTCTCTCAAGCGTGCCTTCCAGGCCGCGGCAATCGAAGACCCAGATCACAGAAATAGGAGCCTTCCCGAGGCAGTCCCTAAGAAGAAGAAAACATCACCTGGTCCGAACCATCAGGAGGCAGGCACATCCAGGGGTGCCACGCCAGGATCTGCACCCGTCCAAGGGGCGCCTCCCTCTGTCGCATAGGAAGGCACGCCCGGCGCCCTCCTCGGGCAAGGCTCGGGGGCCCTCTCCTGGAGGGCCACCGACTTTTCCAAGGTCACGAGGGAGGCGCTCGGGCACCACTTGGAGGCGTGCTTCGAAGCATGTTTTCCTCAAGACGGTGTGAAGCAAGGAGGGCCAAACCCGCAAGAGTCCTTCGCAAGGAGAATTCAGGAGCTGCAGGAGTAAAGAATCATGCGCGGCAGCCACCGCTTACCCGCCGTAGCTCCCCATCCAGGTGAGGATGGAGGGCTGCGCGTCTACATTGACGTACCAGGACTCAACCGAGCCGCATCTCGGGAGCACCTCTGGCCTTCGCGCATGGGACGTTGCGAGGGTCCACCCCACAGCTACGTTCGCATGCCTCTCGGGCTCCCGAATGCGGTCGCCGCTCATCAGCGCCTGTTGAGGAGCATCCTGGAGGCTCAGGAGGTCAGGCATTGCGCAGTCCTGGCAGAGATGGAGATGGTCCTTGAAGAGCCGCCTTCGCCCCCGGAGCCTCCCGAGGCTCTAGGCCCTGGGGGCTCGTGAGGATCGGCTTCCGCATCATGCGTCGTCAGCTACTTCAGCATCCCTTCAACTTCAACCATTTTAGGTGACATCTTTCAAAGTTCCATTTCAGCTGGGAGCACCCACAGGGCTGCATCATTCCCAGGTCACATGGATCCATCCCTGCGGCATGTATCCGTTTTGCTCATGTTCTTTGCTTACCTTGTTGGGGGCGCCCCTCGGGCTGCATTATCCCCTAGCCGCTCGGGCCTGACCTAGTGGCGTGTGTCGCCCTCGCATCTACCTAGGTTGTGTATTTGGCCCGCCATTATTATTACCTGATGCCCCCAGAGGTGCCCTTTTTCCTTCATGTTGTCCGCTTGCACGTTAAAAGGGGGGCACCTGAGCATCGCGACTCACGGGCTCTTACTGGCTCTCCAGCCCTCACCTCCTGGCCTTGTCCACGGCATCGCAACTGGCATACCAGCGACGGCTGAGCTCGCTCAAGGGTTGGGACCTGAGGACGTAGAGCGTTGGCATCTAATCAATCTTGCAGGAGCACACTACAAACAAGGCCCAGAGCCAGGTGCAACCCGCCTTGAGGTAGGGCTTCGTGAGTCCCGTGCTGGCTCACGGGTGCCCAGATACACCTCGTCAAGCCCAACCGTGCCAGCCACGTGTTAGGGCGGGGCTGTACATGCCCCGCGGGCTCCTCCCGGAGGGCCCCCCCTCCCAAGTACCAGTGGAAGCACCATGCTCCGCGTTGGCTGACGACACTGCCGAGGAGCGGCTATGCCCGTACACATACGGAAGCGGTATGCTCCGCGCTGGTGATAAACAACTGAGGGCAGCCCACGACCACATCAACCTCAGGGAGCCTAGAACTCAGTGTGCGGCCCTACCGTAACGCCTCCCCTCAGGAGCGCCACGCGAGGGGGCTGGACACGGGGGCTACGTCCGGGCCACGCCCGGGCGCATGCCACCCAGCCAGGCCCCTCGGGCCTGGTTCATCGCGTGCTACTTCCCGAGCGGAGCCATGATACGAAGACCGTTTGAGCGTCAAGGGGGACTCCTGAGCATCGCAACTCAGGAGCCTAACTGGTCACGTAGCCCCTCACTCCTTAGTACCGTCCTAGTTTCCGGTCGGGGCTAACAGCGGCTGAGGTATGCGTGGGACCGGGCCCTGCCGACGTAGAATGATAAATCCACTCCTGTGTCTCCCTTTCCTACTTGCTGTTCGCGCGTCAAGGGGGACTCCTGAGCATCGCGACTCAGGAGCCTAACTGGTCACGTAGCCCCTCACTCCTTGGTCCTGTCCTGGTCTCGGGTCAGGGCTAACGGCGGCTGAGGTATGCGCGGGGCCGGGCTCTGCCGACATAGAACACAAGCAAATGGGAAGGAGAAACGCAAATCCTAAGGAATTCAAAAGCAAATATTACAGGCCATAGATTGTTTTCACAACGCCAAACGCAAGTTTAAACGCCTCCACGAGGCATGGTGCATGTTGCAGGAATTAAAACAGGACAGAAGCCGCGAAGGGATCACTTTCCAGTGGCGCCGCCACCCGTGGTGGAATCACGCTGGGTGGCTCCACCTCCTGAGGCCGCTGAGCTGGCAGCATCGCGCCCGGGCAAGGTGCTGAAGGCGTGGAACCTCTCCAGCAAAGCTTTGGCTCAACCTTTTACGGCCTCAGTAGCAGCAGCGGCAAGGTCGCCGCTCACAAGCTCCAGCAAGCTGTCGAGGTCGATGTTGGGGTCGCGAAGGTAGACGTGGCTGAGGACCCGCGTCAGTGCGGCAGAAGACAGGACACGCGCCTCGGCCTCGGCCGTGGGGCCAAGGTCGTCTGCGACATCTTCGAGCGCGTGAACCAGGAAGGGAAGCAGCTTGGCGGGGCCGTCCTTTGCGCCAGCCAACGACTTCTCTAAGCCGCCATCATAAAGCGTCTTCAGCGCGGCACGAGCCTTCTCCTCCAGCTTCGCGAAGGCCACCCGATCCTCAGCCAGAACCTTTGCCTTGCCGTCCAGCTCGATCCTCTCCGCCTTCAGCGCCTGCTCCAGCGTCTTCAACCGGCCATGACGCTCATCAAGCTTGACATCTCGGTCCCTGACGGCAGCTTCTCGAGTCTTCATCTCCTTCTCCTTCTCTTCGCGATTATGGACCTCCTTGGCGAGCTTGTCACGCAGGCCTTGCAGCTCATCCTCTAGCGTCTTGCAGCGCCCCCGGGCATCAGCAGCGTCACCCAAGGCGGCCTCGCGAGCAGCCTTGGCTTGGGAGGTGGCCAGCTTCTCCTCATCAAAGGCCGTCATGGCCTGGCTCAGTGCTGGTCGGATGGAGGCCTCAAAGCGGACCCAGCCAGAGACCAACTCCAGGCGCCTAGCCACCAGGCGGGGGTCGGTGCCTTGGAGATCTTCTCGCAGCCGGCCCAGCTCAGCAGCGGCACGATCCAAGGCGGCGGAAGGAGTCGGAGAAACGACAGTCTTTGGAGTAGGAGGCGAAGACGGCAGCGTGATCACATCATCCGGCGTTGGGGCCTTTTGAGCCTCAGCCACCCCGGCGACAACATCAAGCGCAGGCACCTCCAGAGTCAGTGGGGCCATGAGGGCTAACTCCTCGCTGGATCGTCCCTGCTAACCTCGCGAGGATGATCGGGAAGGAGAGGCGCGGGCCTCGCTGCCGCCTCCCTCCGCAGGTGAGGGCGCTGCCCCGACAAATGAACTCGCCCCAAGTAGGATCGCCGAGGACCCTTTCAACCTTTTTGCTACAGGCGCCGGCCTGGCCAAAAGAATGCAGACATCAAGCCTTGGCGACAGAAACAAAGCAAAACACGAATCGAGCACTTACTGGTCATTGTTCGAGGACTCAAGCAGCCTCCGGCCAAACTTGAAGCCCAAGAGCCTACAGCTGGGGTCAGTCTTGGGGTGGGCCGGAAGCAGAAGGCGTGACAGGGGGGCCGGAGCTAGCCTCAGACCGCCCCAGGACTAGAGCAGACCCTCGGGGAACCAGCCCCAACCTGCCCTTCCTCGGGATCAAGGGAAAGTTCTCCCCGCTTCGCCTGGCGCCGGCCTGGTCGTCGTCCGGCATGGAGCGAAGGGTGCGGGACCTGCGCCGAGGAAACGACTCCCCCGACTCCTCGCCGGTCGCCTCAGAGTCAGGCTCTTCTTCATCCTCCTCTTCTTCCTCCTCACTCCCGCTAGAGTCGTCGGAGGACACGTTCACCATCACCAATGCTGCCAGATCCACGGGAGCTTCTGCAGGCACCAGCCCCTCCCCGTTGAAGGTGGGCATGGAGTTCACCACCTGCTCCCAGTCACCGCGAAGGAACAGGGGGACAAGAGCGCCTTCCGGGCTCGCCACGTCTCCCCCAACCAAGGAGTGGAGAGCCGCGGCCAGATCTGTGTCAGCCAGGGCCTCAGAGCTTAGACGAAGGGCGGCATCCGCTTCCCCAAGCCTCCACAATGGGAGCGAGTACTCCCAGAGTGGAGCCACTCGGTGCTCCAGGAAATCCTTCAGGAGCGTAGCCCCGGTCAGCTTTGCCGCCCCCAAGTTGCCTGGCCTCAGGTCCGCGTTCATCCTCTTAAACACCAGCTTCGCGCGGGGATCGGCAAGCTCCGCATGGGACCAAGCGTCAACGGCCTTGGGCTGCCCCGTAGGCAGCACGAGTCGAGGGTGGATGCGCCCAACATCCACCATGACCCACTTGCTCGGGAAGCCATCGATCCTCTTCCCGGGCTTCGAGATGGCATTGGAGTTGGAGTATGCGATAAAGCTCGCACATGCGGTGATGTGGGCACCAGAGACTCAGAGGGAGAAGTAATGATGCAACAAGGCCACCGAGGGCATTACCCCAACATGAGCCTCACAATAGTAGGCGAAAATCGACAGGAGAAGAACAGAGTTGGGGTGGAGGTGCAGAGCTTGCAAATTGTATTGGCGAAGAACAGTGAGGAAGAACTCGGAAAAAGGAGGCACCAAACTAGCGATGATGGCGCTTGCAAAGAGCGGGTAGAAGGTGCTCCCCTTGTCTTCTGGCTGGGCGGAGCCGACCTTGAGCACAGTCGCCCCCATGTTGCCCTGCGCCACCATCATCAGGCGCGTGAGGGCGACATTCTTCTCTGACATGTTCGGGGGATCCAGAGCCGGCAAGTACCAGGCCTCGGTCGGGACCTTGCGAGGTGCCATTGCTTGTCGGATGGGAGGGATTGAGACAGATCTGGAGGATTTCGGGAGCAAGAAGGAGAAGAGCGAGAAAGGGGATCTGGAGCAAGGCGAACAAGAGCGGAGCAAGTAAGTCTGGCCCGGGCACCTCTTTTTGTTAGACGGACAGTTGCCGAGGCGTCATGGGGAAGCGGAGACGCCCACGTCCAATCAACCGCCACGCGGCGCCCAAGGCCACAAGCTATTGGGGCCCGCGGCGCTTCGCACTTGCCCCTTCGCTTTTCTGCGAAGCCAAGTCTGGGCGCGCCTTGGGCCCAGGGGCTACTGTCGGTGTTCTAGGAATGGGGGTCCCCAGACTTGCCTGCCTGCGGCCTGCGGCGTGGCTCAAGCCATGGCCCAGTGCGGCCCATCTTCATCGACTCAAGATCAAGACCCTCGCGAGGGGCCAAGCCTCGTGGGGCGGATGACAGGAAGCTTCCTCAGGAGTAGCCTCGTCAGGCTGGCTCGCGAGGAGGCGGAGAGATCAAGGCAGGGGTACCTCGCGAGGTGCCCGTGATGCAAGCCATGACGATCGAGGTCAGGCGGGCGCCAGGCGGGCGCCGGCCTGCGCAGTGTCCCTGTTTCCCCTTTGGTGCAAAGGGAGCAAGCGCAGGCCAAGGCCTCAGGCAAAGGCTACCATTTCGGTGCAACAAGACCAAGACCAAAGGAACGGCCAGAAGGAGGTCATTGTGGAGCCCAGGACGGTGTCATCGTCAGAGTCTTTGACAGGAGAGGACCGACTTTAGTCAGGATAAGTTTACTAGATGTTCCCCTTCTAAATGGCCAATTGTTGGCGCCCTTCCCGCTCAATATTTGGGAAGAGGACTAGGGCCTCTTGCTATATATATAGGACTAGCCACAATAATGTGGGGGCGTCTGGGATCTGGGATCTGGGATCTGGAATCTCGGATCGACCCCTCCAAAGGGACAACACCACCACAAGAACACCCCTCGCGAGACTATTCTTCCCTTGTACTGTGCATCATCAGCCCCAGAGGCAATCCACCACACCACAAACTAGAGTAGGGTATTACACCACAACGGTGGCCCGAACTAGTATAAACTTGGCGTCTCTTGTGTTGTTCATTGTGTAGCCTAGATCCTTTGCGAGGCAAGGAGATGTGAGTTGGTAGAGGAGAGATCTTCGCGCGCACCCTAGTGTTCGAACCTCAAGGGTCTGCCGGAACCCGCAATCCGATAGGCAGTGCCGTCGTAGCGAGGAGGCAGGTCAGGTTTGAACTTGCGTGGCTAGGCGACACTACGTAGCTCAGTGGTGAAGGCGCGGCAGCCTGCGTTGGCCACTGGAGCTCTCTGCTAATGCAGGGCTTGCTCCTGAGGATTGCCGCGCGCCGCTGCCTGGAGCAACGCAGGGTCTTGACGTAGTGGCGCAGGGATGCGGTCATGGCATGCCGGTGCTGGGAGCACGCGAGCACCTTCTTGGGGACGAGGGATTTCTTGGCAGCTCCTTTCTTGTTGCACGGGCACCGGACGTGGTGGATCTCGTCCTGGGGCCGCGCGCCTAGGAGCCAGGGCGCCTTCTTGGGGAGGAGGTGACGGAGGCACCTCCTGGGCTTCACCACCCGCACAGGATGGAGGGTGAGGCAGCGAGAAGGACGGCGTAGGGGAGTCCCCTGTGGCGCTGACGAGCTCGGTGATGCGAGTGAGCCACTCCTCATAGAGGTCGTCGACGGGACGGTAGTGTAGAAGCTCACGCGCCAGGAGAAACACGGCGTGCGCGTTCGTGGGGGCGCGACGGGCGTGGGACAATGAACTAGCTGGAGTCAGTGATGGGGTGGCGGTGCGGCCTTCCCGCCACACCGAAGGATGCAGCAACGAGGCCTGCTGCTCGTTCCCTGCCGGGCCGGTGGCGGCATGGGCGGCAGGCGACGGGGAACGACGGGGACATCCAATGACGGGAGCCGTCTAAGCGACACGGGCGGCGAGAGCAGCCCGACGCTCGGAGCGAGCCCGGGGAGTGTCGGCCATGGACACGACGGGAGATTGAACACGGAACAACGGAAGAAAGATTCTGGTGCACCCCTACCTGGCGGGCCAAATGTCGGATGTTGGGTTCCGGCACGCCCTTAAGGTTCGAACTCTGGGGTGCACGCGAAGATATTCCCCCTACCACGCCACGTCAGATCGCCTCGCGAGAATCTAAGCTGAACAATGAACAACACGAGGGACACAAGATTTATACTGGTTCGGGCCACCGTTGTGGTGTAATACCCTACTCCAGTGTGTGGTGTGGTGGATTCCTCACGGGCTGATGATGAACAGTACAAAGGACGAATAGCCTCACGAGAGGTGTTCTTGAGCTGGCGCGATGAACTGCTTGGATGAGTTTGATCGCCTATTGATCTAATGAGAACTCGATCAGATGCCTTCTACTGTGGTGGCTAGCCCTATATATAGAGGCCCTGGTCCTCTTCCCAAATATTGAGCAGGAAGGGCGCCAACAACGGCCATTTTGAAGGGGAACATCTAGTACAAGTTATCCTAACTAAAGTTGGTCTTCGGCTGCCAAAGGCACTAGCGATGATGCCGTCTTGGGCTCCACGGTGGCCTCCATCCTGCCGCCCTGCTGGTCTTGGTCTCGTTGCACTGAAATGGCAGCCTTTGCCTGATGCCTTGGTACTCCACGCCTGTGCTTGCCCCCTTTGCACCAAAAGAGGAAACAAGGGACACTACGCGGGCCGGCACCCGCCTGGAGCCCGCCTGGTCTCGATCGTCACGGCTTGCGTCACGAGCACCTCGCGAGGTACCCCTTCCTTGATCTCTCCGCCTCCTCGCGAGCCTGCCTGGCGAGGCCGCTCCTGAAGAAGCCTCGTGTCGTCTGCCCTGCGAGGCTTGGCCCCTCGCGAGGGTCTTCAGTCTTGCGCTGATGATGATGGGTTGTACTAGGCCACCACTCGAGCCACGCCGCAGGCCGTAGGCAGGCAAGTCTGGGGACCCCCGTTCCCAGAACGCCGACAGTCTTCATGAACGCAACTCAAGACCCTCGCGAGAGGCTAGGCCTCACAGGGCAGACGACGCAAGGCTTCCTCAGGAGCGACCTCACCAGGCAGGCTCGCGAGGAGGCGGAGAGATCAAGGCAAGGGTACCTCGCGAGGTGCCCGTGACGCAAGCCATGACGATCGAGACCAAGCAGGCGCCGGCCTACGCAGTGTCCTTGTTTCCTCTTTGGTGCAAAGGGGGCAAGCACATGCGTGGAGTATCGAGGCATCAAGCAAAGGTTACCATTTCGGTGCAATGAGACCAAGACCAGCAGAGCGGTAGGATGGAGGTCACCGTGGAGCCAAAGATGGCGTCATCGCAAGTGCCTTTGGCAGCCGAAGACCAACTTTAGTCAGGATAACTTGTACTAGATGTTCCCCTTTGAAATGGCCGTTGTTGGCTCCCTTCCCGCTCAATATTTGGGAAGAGGACCAGGGCCTCTATAAATAGGGATAGCCACCACAATAGAGGGGGATCGAATCCTTCCCTACGAGAACACCACACCAGCTCAAGAACACCTCTCGCGAGGTTGTTCTTGCCATGTATTGTTCATCATCAGCCCCCGAGGCAAACCACCACACCACACATTGGAGTAGGGTATTAGACCACAATGGTGGCCAGAACAGGTATAAACCTGTGTCCCTGGTGCTGTTCATCGATGTAGCATAGATTCATGCGAGGTGATTGGACGTGGATTGGTATGGGGAAGATCTTCGCGCGCACCCCAGAGTTTGAACCTCAAGGGTCTGCCGAAACCCCACATCTGATAGTACTTCTCGCCGACATCAGGCTTGAATTTGCAGTGAGTGGGCCACTGGAACTGCCTCAGCTCACAGGTAAAGGCTGGATAATCCACCTCGTAAGGTAGGTCATCGGAGCCCCCCGGTGTTGGGCGGTCCATAGTGGGGCCCGCATGCCTATATCACTGATGGCGTGCTTCCCACTGTCGCTCGATAGTGGTCCGAGTGTCTTCTTGGGCTCGCTCTCGAAGAACTTGATGCTGATCATGGCGGGTTCGTGGGGCGGACGACACTGTGGAAACGTTATCACAGGCGTCGACCCGATGAGTCGGCGGCCGCGATTATTGGTGCGGAGGAGGAGAGTGCACCGTAGTTGTAGCACCTCCGGTCCTTCCACCGCTGGCCTGCGCTGGCTCGATAGAGCATCGACATGAGGGCCCCGCTGGTCGCGGTTCATCTTATTGGCGATGCTGATGAGGCTTCAGAAGGTGGCTCTCCACTCGTCGAGCTTCTCCACGGTAGGAGGAAAGTCGAGGAGCAGTTCTACGCGCGCCAACGCTTCTGCTGGCGTGGGTGGCAGTGAAAGATGCATGGACCGAGACGCGCTCTGACTTCTAACCATGTTAGAAGGATCTCTATCACGGCCTCAAATCCGGGCACCGGTTTTTCCAGCGTCTTGACGTACATGCTGGCCCAGTGCATCTCATGAGTGGTGCAGAGGGATCTTCCTGCGGCGGTGCCCGGGGTCACCAACATTGCGACGGTGCTTCTCACGCATGACCTGGGAAGACCATGGCGCGGGTGCCGGCATAGGCGCCTTCGAGGTCGCCGCGCCACCCATCCCCACGCCACCAGGCGGAGCTGGTTAGGCTACCCGTGATCATTTACTCCGACAGTAGTCCCCGAAGCTCGCCGAGCTTCGCGGCTGAAAGGGGGACGAGAAGCCGGGGCGACTTCCTATCTTGAACAGCCGGCAGCTGGGAGCCAGCCTCGATCAGCCGCGCCATCCGAAAAGGATTTGGAGTTCGAAGGCGGGAACTAGCTGGCGCGTGCGCTGGGCGGCGGGCCGGCCGCCCGCCGTCCACGCGCCACGCGGCGCCCTTCGGCTGGAGCAGCCTGGTAGCCCATGCGCATGACGAGACGTCGCTGCATGCCTAGACCCGCCACTACCGTGCCTCAGCCCACGCGCGGATCCTCTGTGGCCGAGCTGGACGGTTTCCTTTCCAGCGGCAGTTGCCGCACGCCTTTAAGGCGTAATAATCACGGGTCATGGGGGAGCGGGCATAGTTAATCCCACATCCCCCACGTCCTGCCCCTCGGCTTCATCGTGCCGTGCCTATAAGTAGGGGGAGGAGGGGGAGCGGCAGACGCACGCCCGCTCGCCTCCTGCTCCACCATTTCCTTCTTTACTTCTTCATCCTCTCTTTGTCACTGCTGCCGCTCGCCGCCGTACTGCTTCTCCGGCGACCTTGCAGTGCCGCAACTTTGCCATTGCGGGGGCCGCTTTCGCCGGCGCCGCGCCTTCTGCGTCGAGCTCTTGCGGCCATGGCGCGTGCCAGAGCATGGGACGGCTCCAACGTACACGAGGACCACATCAACTTTCTCCACAAGACACGTCGCTTGCCCATTGAGGAGTACGTGCGGGTGTGCCTTGCGCCGAAGAAAGAGATCTCGACGGCGCCGGAGGAGGGCGAGCGGGTCATCTTCTGCTCGCACTGCCTGCATGGCCTCGGCCTGCCGGCGAGCGGCTTCCTCCGCTCCTTCCTCGACTTCTATAATCTCCAGCCGCACCACCTCACCCCGAACACGGTGGTGCTGCTGTCCGCCTTCGTCACGTTGTGCGAAGGCTTCCTCGGTGTCCTCCCCACCATCAAGCTCCGAGGGAAGTTCTTCTACTCCAATCTTGGCACCGTCATCAAGAGCATGCTGGCTCAGTGCGGCGCCTTTGTCGCGGTGCGGAGGTCGGTGGCCGACAACCCCTTTCCGCCTATCTTGTTGATCCAGTCGGTGAAGTTGTGGCAACAGTCCTACTTCTACGTGAAGAGCATCTTCCCGCAGGGTGACTGGGTCAACCTGCTGGCTTACGTTGCCGGCCTGCCGACTGGGAATCGGCCCAACCGGCCCGCCTTCTGGAGCTGCCGCCGTCACGAGGCTTCGGGTGTTGATCAAGTCGAAGGGCCTGACTGGGCCCGACTTTCTCACCGCCTTTGTGGCATGCCGGGTGCTCTTGCTCCAGGGCCGGCCTCACCTAATCTATCAGATGAGCGGGCACCTTGACCCAAGCCGGATGTGCACCAAGGAGATGCCTCACGACGAGGTAGCTCAGATGGTGAATTACCTTGCCAACTGCAAGCTCATGGAGGAGTGGCAGTTCAGCAAGGAGCCGTACTCACGCGCCAATCCCCCACCTATGGTGAGTTTCCTTTTCTTCTCTTTTTCTTCTGTTGCCGAGTTCTTCTTGGCCGACTTGACCAATCAACTTGCTTAACAGAGCCCCCTCCTCCAGCCCGCAGCAAAGCAACGTGGGGCCATAGTGCTAATATCTCCCTGACTGGGCGAAGAGTGACGTGGACGACCCTGACTTGGGGGCGGCCGCCTTGGACGACGACGCCGTGGGAGGAGGCGGCGAGGCAGGCGGCTCCGGGCTCAGAGCCAGCCTTGAAGACTGGCCGGATGACGATGAGGGGGAAGTCACCCCTCTCACATCCTGATTTTCATGGCTCAACACTTACGCTCACAATCATGATAAAATGTGGTTTGACAAAAACTTTTGAGTGTTTTGGACCTTGCCTTGATTGGTTTTTGTCTGATGTTTGCAAGTGCTCTAAAAATCAAATAAATCCTCCAACTCCTATACTTCATCTCCTTGCTCCAAACTCTTGAACCAATGATCATGCCATGTGTATAGGACATAAAAATAATTTCTTACAAAAATAATTTGGCCAAATAATATTTTTTAAAATTAGTTTTCCAAAAACCCCTAAATTGAGATTTGCACTGCAAGTACTTAATTAAGGGCAATTAAAATCTTTCCAAAGATATATTTGACTCCTATTAGATATAGGATACCCATAAACCACGAAAATATAATTTTAAAAGTTATTTTCCTCTTTTATTTAAAACTTTTTCTTAAGGCCAGAAATGGTCTTTAATAGGGAAAAATTATTTTATGGTTTTAAAAATATTTGAAAAAAATCAGGGAAACTCAGTGGGCATATATTACCCATATATAAGAGTTTAAACACATGGTCATGTTCAAAATCTTGGACAAAACCTCCCAAAACCATTTCTGCCCATTTCTAGGATTTGAAATATTTCTACAGGAAATATTTTCATAAAAATCCAAGGAAAATCCAGCAAGTCACAAATGCATATTCTGATACCCTTGCAAAGCCTCATGTCAATCAAGGTCATTTTGGTTCACCAAAATGCCCCAAAACCCTCTCTGACCAGAATCAAATTTGAACAACTTTGTACTACCAACTTTCTCTCCTTGACCCTAACGTTTGTGAGCATATTCACATGACCAAATGAGGCCACTACACCAAGTGGTGCATCAAGGAGAAGTGATTTGCTCAACTAGATCTACACAAGTTCATTTCTGCTAATTTCTAGGGTTTACAAGAGTTGCATTGGCAACTTTGCCCAAATGGACTCAACCTTGGTGGAACCTATTATTATATCATGCCATTTGACCCTGTCAAGCCTCATGACAAGAGGAGTTCATCTTCTTGCCCAAACGAGCAATAAACACCTTCTGCCATTTTACTAGAACCCGTGTTTTGACCACTTCCACTCTTCTCCATGGCCTCAACCTTTTACCACAGCCCTTCCTAGTCCCCTTGCATCTCCAGTAGCAATGGCAAATCCATAGCTCAATTATTAGAGGGGTAAAACCCCACTTTCTCTCTCTAGACAGCCCGTTTATCTCTCTCCCTCAACTTCCCTCCTCACTCCAGTGGCTCTCCAGGGCATCCAAGGCCATATCCCACTTCTTTACTCCCCCTAGAGCTACCAGACACCTTTGGCCGTTACCACATTGCATAGAAAATGGCCATGCCGGCCATTTGGGCGCTCTGGAGCGCACTACAGTGCGCTCCCGCACTGTAGCCGCCCCCTTCCAACCGCCTCCGGCCACCTCGGGCCTCCCCAGCACGCCCGACGATGCGCCTCGACGTCTGTGACACGCCATGCCTCTGTCCCCCTGCTGCTTCTCTCTCCTTCTCACCCTGCTGAACTCGCCCGACGCCGCCCAGCTCGGCCAGTGGGCGCACGAGCTCGGGGCCCTTCTGGAGCTCGCCCTGCTCCCTCTCTCTTCTCCTCTCGGCCTGGACCACAACCACGAACACCCCAGGCACGCACCAGAACGCCCTTTTGGCCTCTAGCAATGCCACGGGCCGTGGCCGTGCGCCCCGCCTACGGCACCTCCCGGTCGCGCCCATATAAGGCCACCCCGAGCCTTCTCTTGTCTCCAACTGCTCTCTCCCCCTCCCGTGCACCCCCGAACCAACCCACTCCTCCTCCCGTGCCTTCTCCGTCCTCCACTGCCGCCATTGCCGCCTCGGACCCCCTCTCAAATTCGAGCCGCCCCGGCCTCCCTTCCTCCTCTGAACCGGTCCGTGGCACCCCCCAAGCCTCCACGAACCTCCCCAACACCCTAGGACCCCTCCTCCACAGCCAAAGTGGGCGCCACCACCAAGCCCGCCGCCGTCATCCACTGGACCCAAAGCCCTTCTCAACTCCGAGCATCGGCGCGTGCGTGCAGCACATGGATAGGTGCACCTCGTCACGCTAAGTCTGCCGGTGTGCCAGGCGCCACCAAAGGTGGCCCGTGCTTCCCGGGAGAGCGCCAGTGCCCACTCGGCCTCCCCTCCCCTGCCTCTGCTCTGTTCGAGCGGGAGGTAGGCGATGGCCTGAGCGCAGGGCCCCGCGCGCCAGCGACCCAGCGGCTGGGGCCCGCCGTTTAAGTGGAGACGGGCCGGAAGAAATGCGCCTCCGACGTCACCCCTTCTCACCCGCGCGGCTTAGCCACTGGGCCGGCCCACTACTAAATTGCGCCCGGTGCGCTGGATAAGGGTAAAGCCCTTTTTCCTTTCCTTTTTCTTTTCCAGATAGCTTCAAAACTCTCTAGAGAATTCAAATAGTGTCCAAAGTTGATGAATCAAATTTCTACTGACTCCATAAATCAAGTCCTAATTAATGAGCCACAATAGACATTTTTTTTGTTCTTTGTTTTCACTGGACACTTAGAGAAGGTGATTTATCCACATAAGTCCACTTAAAAAAATCCATATTATATTCATTTCAACTCCAAATCCAGTGAAACCAATTTCTAAATGTTTCTAAAATCATGCCTGATTTAATGGGTAATTTTACTCATTTTGATAAAAAGGCATTCTATAGATAACTTGTAGATCCATTAAATCCCTTGTTCCATCATATCAAAATGTTTAGAAATATCCATTGATGCACTTCCAATGAAATCACATTGGTTAAACTAAGAGATTGGATTAACTGTTAGAGTTGATTTAGGGATCTATATAAGCCTGAGGTTGGAAGTTACTTGACCTCGAAGATGGGAATTGGTGGACTGACTATAGTAAATATAGCTCTTTCAAGTACTTGGGGATTATAAGACATTAGAAGATCGTATGGAACACCATGGACATTGGATTTGTAGAATTAATGGATTAGGTAGTTGGTGATGGAAGTTAATGGACTATTGGGGTTGATTCATAGGAAGGAAACATGATCTTGGAGTGGCATACGACGTGTTTCCTTAGGATAGAGGTGCTTTATCTTAGACCTCGGAAGAATAGGCTGAGCACTTGGATTGTCACGTTCAAGCTTAGCAGCTTATATGTTCTACCCATGGAGTTTTAGGGGTAGACATACATATGGGTTTGGGGATTGTAGACATATATGATTTTGTTAGACCTCCTCTCGAGAGCCATGAGGATATGAATAACATGAGTGATGATTGGAGTTGACCTATACGAGATGATTCTTTTGGTAATATGAGGTGAAGACTAGGTAGAAGTATTGGCATCTCAGAAATTGTGCTCAAGGATGGGATGATAAACATTCACTCGCACACTAGAATCCTTGAAACCCTTACGCCCTACCAAGCCACAACATGGTCGGATCCTGACCTTGGGCTTTGGCTCTAGATCGATAAGACCTTGGCCAATACTCAACTGTGACCATCACCAATGCCTCAGCCCACTTTACGTACCCCATAGACTTCATGGAGTGCTTGGACAAGTTAGTTGTCATCTTTCTTTGATGACATACTTGTCTACCCGAAGACGGAAGAAGAATCGTTGAGCTGGTTAAGGAACATCTGAAGATCGTCATGTCTAGGAGGAAGAACTACACCCACCACCATCGTCAAGAAGTAAACTTTCTCATCAAAGACTAGGTGTATCTGCGAGCCACTCCTCTCTAAGGAACCAAGCATTTCCATGACAAGGAGACCCACACCAAGATTCATCGGCCCCCTTCGAGATCTGTAACGCCCCGGATCCGATGCGCCAGGTGTCTGCTAGTTATTCGCCGTTGTTGCCATGTCATTTGTTTGCGTGTTGCATTTTGTCATGTCATCATGTGCATCTCTTTGTGCATACGTGTTCGTCTCATGCATTCGAGCATTTTTCCCGTTGTCCATTTTGCAATCCGGCACTCCTATGTCCTCCGGCGTCCCCCTCTTTGTCTCTCATTGTGAGCGGGTGTTAAACTTTCTCGGAGTGGCCCGAGGTTTGCCAAGCGGCCTTGGTATAGCACCGGTAGACCGCCTGTCAAGTTTCGTGCCATTTGGAGTCCGTTTGATACTCCAACGGTTAACCGGGTAACCTTAAAAGCCTTGTTTGTCTTACAGCCCAACACCCTTCCAAAGTGGCCCAAAACCCAGCAAACTCCCCTCCATGCTCTAGGTCATTCGATCACGATCGTGTGGGCGAAAACCGCACCCCATTTGGACTCTCCTAGCTCCCTCTACCTATATATTAGTTCCCCTCCCTGAATTCGCGGATGAATCCCCTAACCCTAGCTCCTTCTTCCCTCTGCGCCGCCGGACATGTCCGCCGACGGCTGGACACGTCCAGCGCCGCCGCCCCGTCGAATCATGCGCCGCCATGTGTCCTTCCTGGATTCCTCGCCGCCGCTAGCCGCTGAGGGCCGCGTGGCCCAGGCGTGGCCCGCCCGAGCCTGTCCGCCGCCCGCGAAGCCCGTCGCCTCCCGGCCCGCGCGCCGCCTCCCGCCTCCCTGCGCC
>NC_041385.1:668534025-668541209 GCF_002162155.2 Triticum dicoccoides | reverse complement strand
CCGCCGGAGCCCAAGCTCCTCACGGCCCAGCCGCGCTCCACCGCGCCGCCGCCCGTCCCGATCCGCCTTCGGCCTCCCCGTCGCCGGGACCTCCATGGCCGGCGCCGCCACGGAGCTCGCCGGAGCTCGGCGCTGCTGCCACTGCCCGCCGTCGCCCCGTGCCATCCCCGCCGACCCGCGCCTCTACCGCATCCCTGCGCCGTCCCCTCACCTCCTCCGCGGATCCCGCGCACCCTCGCCGTCGCCGGAGCATCGCCGTAGCTCGTCGGTGTTCCTCTCCGGTGGGATCCGGAGAGGATGGACCAGATCCACCAGTCCCCGATCCAAACGCCCATGCCCCGTCCCGGATCTCGTCTTCCCGTTTTCGTCGGTATAAATTCCACCAAGTCCCTGTTATTTTGACATTTTATGCCCCTGTTCATCGCATCATAACTTGCTGCATATTGCTCCGTTTTGTGCGTGTAATATGTCAAATTGTTCGTCTCGATGAGTACTTAATTTCATTCCCTTGCATCATGTTCGTTTGAGTTCATCTTGATGCATGAATCATCGTTGCAAGAGTGCTATGTGATGTTAATCTGCTGCAACTGTTAAAACATGCTCATTTGTCATTTTTGCCATGTTTGATGTGTGCATCCTATGAGGTTGATGTCTAGATGTGTTTTTATCTACATCATGTCATCGTTACAGAGGTGCAATCCATGTATTTTTGTGAGTTGTGTAGTGATTTCATCAAGCTTGTTAAGTGGGGTACTTGCTATTGCTGTTTTGCTAGGCTGAATCTGTTATTTCGTGATGCCATGTAAACCTGCTGCTACAGGTCATTCCGTGCATAATCTGGAGATGTTCACTAAGGATGATTTGTTATACATGTCATTCTCTATCCATCCATGCCCCTTGTTGAATTTATAGCTTGTTGTAGCTTGTTGTAATCTTTCTCTAAAGTTGCTAAATAATGTTGCTGTCAGCCTGTTAACTTTAAGTTCAGTTTTGCCATGTGTTTTGCTAGTGATCCATGCACCCTATTAACTTGCTCTTGACATGCTTTGCTTCATAAACATGTATTCTTACTGTTGGTTGCCTTGTCATGCCATGTAATGCTCTGTGGTGAGTGGTACAAGCTCACCAACGTGCCTACTTATTGATGTTCCTGCCATGTATGAATCTGTCATATCACTTGCTATGTTAACATGGGTGCCATCATATCTTCTGATCCTTTTTGGCTCATGGTCAGTAAGGGACTTTTGTTATATGAAATCAGTAGATTCATGCCATGCCTTTGTTTGCCATGATAAGTTCCTTTAGCATGTTGTTTGATAGCTCTAAACATTGCAACCTGATGTTATTTCTGCAAAGTCTGAAACTGTTACTATTTGCAATCTTGCCATGTGTGTTTGAGCATGTTCTAGTGATTTCTGGAGATAGCTCAGTGTTTATGTTTTGTTATGCTTTACCTGAACATCATGCCCATGCCTTTTGTTATCATGTTGGGGTGCTGTAGCATGTTGTTTTGATGCTTGCAATATGCCTAGTTGCTGTTTTGGACAGATTGTTGCTATGACTCGTATAGAGTATGTGTTGAACCGTTGCTCCGTTTTGAGCGTGCTCTATATGAAATTTGCTTAGAATTGCATGTAGTTTCATATTATCATGTTGCGTCCTTGTTTTGAGGTGTTTGCTTGATGCTTGTTTGCATTTTGCATCAATGCCATGTTTAACTTGTTTTGCTCATATCTTCTAGGTCGTAGCTTCGAATTAAATGAACTTTATATGTAACTTGACTAGAATTTTGTGTAGATTCTCTTGGTGCTCTTTAACTTTCTGTTTAACAACTTCAACTTAATGGTTATTCAGATCTGGACCAACTTCGAAATTTACGTATGAGGACTTACCGGAATTGTTATATGTTGTTCCCGGCCTCATTTAAACTTGTCTTGATGTGTTGCTCTTGTTTGCATCATCTCTTGCCATGAGTAGCTTCATGTAGCTTTGCATGCATCATGCTTGTTGTGCATCATGTCTTGTCTATGTGTTGTGTGTTTACTATGTTGTGTGCTTCTTCTCGATAGTTCCAGTTCTCGTTGCGATCGTGAGGATTCGTTCGTCTACGCTTGGTTCGTCTTCGTGGCTTCATCTTCTTCATGGACTCGTTCTTCTTCCTTGCGGGATTTCAGGCAAGATGACCGCTACCCTGGATCTCACTACTATCATTGCTATGCTAGTTGCTTCATTCTATCGCTTTGCTGCGCTACCTATCTTTTGCTCATCAAGCCTCCCGAATCGCCATGTTAGCCTCTAACCTTTTCACCCTTCCTAGCAAACCATTGCTTGGCTATGTTACTGCTTTGCTCAGCCCCTCTTGTAGCGTTGTTAGTTGCAGGTGAAGTTGAAGATTGCTCCATGGTGGACAGGATTTTGTTGGGATATCACAATATCTCTTATTTAATTAATGCATCTATATATTTGGTAAAGGGTGGAAGACTCGGCCTTATGCCTGGTGTTTTGTTCCACTCTTGCCGCCCTAGTTTCCGTCATACCGATGTTATGTTCCCGGATTTTGCGTTCCTTACGCGGTTGGGTGATTTATGAGACCCCCTTGACAGTTCGCTTTGAATAAAACTCCTCCGGCAAGGCCCAACCTTGGTTTTACCATTTGCCTCACCACCACCTACTTTTCCCTTGGGAGTCGCTCTCTCGAGGGCCATCTTTATTTTAGCCCCCCCGGGTGAGTGCTTGTCTAAGTGTTGGTCCGAACTGAGCTGCCTGCGGGGCCACCTCGGGGCAACTTGAGGGTTGGTTTTACTCGTAGCTAGTCTCATCCGGTGTTTCCCTGAGAATGAGATATGTGCAGCTCCTATCGGGATTGTCGGTGCATCGGGCGGTCTTGCAGGTCTTGTTTTACCATTGTCGAAATGTCTTGTAAACCGGGATTCCGAGACTGATCGGGTCTTCCTAGGAGAAGGTATATCCTTCATTGATCACGAGAGCTTATCATGGGCTAAGTTGGGACACCCCTGCAGGGTTTAAACTTTCGAAAGTTGTGCCCGCGATTATGGGCAGATTGGAATTTGTTAATGTCCGGTTGTAGATAACTTGACACCAGATCCGAATTAAAACGCATCAACCGCGTGTATAGCCGTGATGGTCTCTTCTCGGCGGAGTCCGGGAAGTGAACCATGGTTTTTGGGTTATGTTTTGATGTAAGTAGGAGTTCAGGATCACCTCTTGATCATCGCTAGTTGACGACCATTCCGTTTGCTCTCTTCTCGCTCTTATTTGCGTATGTTAGCCACCACTAGTCAGATGCCCGTGCTACGCTACGGGATCCCGCAAGATTAGATGGATTTAATTATAGTCAGGAACCCATATGTTGCTATAGACAATAAGTTTTTTTTACGGAGACATCGATTGAAGCGATGTTATATTGCGACAGATAACATATCGAGCATGATCAAACATATGGTTTCCAGTCAATAAACCCTTTCATCGAAGCCAAACATTTTCTACTCCATCTCCGCCTTGAAACTCCCTACTCACATTTCTCTTTGTTCACTATATATTGTGACGGATAACATATCAAGCATGATCAAACATATGGTTTCCGGTCAATAAACCCTGTCATTTAAGCCAAACATTTTCTACTCCATCTTCGCCTTGCGACTCCCTACTCACATTTCTCTTTATTCACTCTATCCTGTATCGAGGGGATAGAGCATGCAGCAAACTAAAAATCCATCCGTACGCATGTGGCAACTTGGACTTCATCATTTAGCCCTAGTCCGATGGGTTCAACCTATCTTATCCGTAAGATGGTCACCCACCTATGTCACACATATCATCTCTCCATGTGTGTGAGCATTATACAATGCAACATGCCATCCATGGCCAAAGGATAATTTTGACATCCAAAATAATTTGATGTTGTAACATTTGAAACTACTTTGCAAGGTTTGACGAAAAAAGATTCATATCACATAATAGTATCTCGAAGATAGCAATCTACAATATTTTAAGCCTGATCAACCAAGACAAAATATTGCTAAAATAATTTGCTAAGTATATTAGTCTCAAAACATATCACAATCAGGAACTGATCAAGAGAACTCACATGAAAAAGGAAAACACAAAGTAAAAATGCTTAATCCAGAACTTGCATGCATAAGAGAGTTATATAAAAGTACAAACAAAATGATCAGGGTTCACTAAGCTAGACTACTATGCTAAATGGCATGCCATGCGTCATCGTCCTTCCAGTATCGGCCTTGTGAAGTTGCATGGCCTGCCACCGTCACAGCTAATAACTCCAATTGTGAAAGATGCGACAACTGGGCTCATACCAAATCTCCCAAACCACCAGAACAGTACACCCTTATTTTAGTTGTTGGCTCAAAACATATGTAACAACAATATTAATTCCGGGGTTTTCGCTTCATCCATCTGCTCACCTAACAGAACATTAGACAATCACTATTTTATACATAACTGTCTGTGATATATTCAGACAATGGGGAAAAGTTTGAGCCTGTAGAGAGTTTGTAGTATATTTAGACAAAATGAAAAAACAATGAACAATACTTACAATTTGAACTCAGCAAAGAAACAAAATGTACAGTAAAAGATACTTTGAAATCATGTGTATGTAGAACGGGTGAATGCACATGTACGCACACACACGCAAAATTAGTACCGGACCTCTTGTAACTCAAGGTCATACAAACCTAGATAACATACAACTATGCATTTGTGGCGTTGTTCATCAGGTCAACTTGTCTTCTATTGGCAGTGTGGCACCACCGAAAGAAACAAGAATTGTGTGTAAAAAGCTAAGTAATGGCACGGTGCCATGATGTTTGGCTAAATTACAGAGGCTCTCCGTGCAGTCAGAGCAACAGAAAATTGTTCATGGACATACGACCAGTTATAGATCGATAGTCTTCCCTAAAGCCTGCTCCATGACTAATTTCTATATTGAGAGAAATTAGCATGATTTCTTTGAAACAAACTAACACAATAATAGACTCGATGGCCTCACCTTCATCGTCAGTGACACCTCTGCGAGGCTGCCCTTTTTTGAGTAGGAAACTACTCTACAGGAGATACAAATTCAGACATCATCAGTGGATGGAGTTTATCCAGGACGTATGCGATGATCTCCTAGTCATTGACATTTCTGGTAGCCGCTGCAAGCTCATGAGCATGAGCATTGCAAGTTCTTACCACATGGCTGACACTGTAAGCTGAAAAAACTGAGAGTGCTTGTTTAATATCCTTGATCAGGGCATAGCATTGTGATCTGGATTGGTCTCCCGCAGCTAGCTCTTTTGTGATTGCATGGCAATCCATCTCCAGGATCAAAGGCCCGATGTAGTATTTTGCAAGAGACTGCAGTCCGGCGATGGAAGATTTTGCATACAGAGACGAAAACGTGGCCCTTGCTGTCCCTGGCAACAGCGCCAACCTGCGAGGCTGCCCTCTATCCTGAAATCTGTAGGGAAAAACAAAATTAAAATCAGAGACATGTTAGAACGAGATTATCTTGCGAAATATGCACCTAAGCTAACAAGAAGCAAACTTAGAAGGTCCTTCTCACACATACTACTCGTCTTCTATGTTCAATTGTTCAGTTTGGCACTGGGCGCCGCCGAGAACGAGTAGCTCACCACCGTCAGAAATCCTCCGCGCCCGCAACACCTGGGCCTACTAATGCCAGTCCTGCCGCTGGTAGCCTCTAATCCTCCATGGGCAGCATAGAAAAAAGGGCCTGCAGTTGGAGGTTGAGAACCAGACCAACACAAAAGGGAATCAACACCAACAGAGAAAACAAAGTACAGTAACTTACTATATTGAACAGACTCGGATATGGCAACAACCGTCACTATCATCTCCGTCTCCGGCGGCCTGCACGGCCAGATCTGAAGGAAATACACCGACGAAATCTTGAAGCCAAATCCAATTGATTCAGACCCTAATTACAAGCACAACTGTACAAGAGTAGGGATCCTTGCCCAACTCAAATCCCGCGTTCACCGGGGAAGAGAGGGGAGAGGTCGGCGGCGAGAATTTGGGAGGGTACTCGAAGCTCCTGTTTCTTTCGGGAGAGAAGCAGAAACAAGAACACGTTGTGCGGGGTGTTGTGTTCTGGATATCTCTGGAATTCCATACTACATGCTGGATGCTTTTGCAAAATGTACATGTGGGACGTTCGGGGACAACTCGTGATAGTTCCAGCCTTACGTTTCAGATCGGACGGTGCAGATGGCGTGAAGGTAGGCACGCCATCACCACCAACTCGCATTTTTATAGGAGTAGAGATATATGCTTAGTCGTTGCTGCAACCTCACCACTTTACCCCTTCCTTCCCTTTAAGCTTTGCTAGTCTTGATACCCATGGTAATGGGATTGCTGAGTCCTCGTGGCTCACAGATTACTACAACAACAGTTGCAGGTACAGGTTTTGTGATGGTCATGATGCGAGAGTGATGTTTGCTTGTTTTTGGAGTTCTTCTTTTGCTTCTTCTTCGATCAGGGGATAGGTTTCAGGTCGGCAGCCTGGGCTAGCAGGGTGGATGTCGTTGAGTTTCTGTTTGTGTTTCATCCGTAGTCGGATGGTGCTCTGATGTATTGTGATGTTGTGTTCGTGTGGCATTGTATGCCTCTTGTATGTATCCCCATCTATTATGTAATGTTGATGTAATGATATCCACCTTGCAAAAGCGTTTCAATATGCGGGTCTATCCTTGGTGGGACCTTCGATTTCCTTTTGGATAGGGTCGCATATTGGGCGTGATAAGATCACTCCAAGATTTAACAACCCCCTCTGAGATCACTATGAGACGAAGAGAAGACAGTTACCAGCTGGAGCTGCCACCTGAGTTACCCACTATGCACAGCGTTTTCCACGCGACACACCCCCAGAAGTGTTTTCAATTTCCTAACTAGCCCAATCTCTACGAGGGCATCGACCACCGAGCCATCGATCCCCAGCCCAACCTGACCTATGCGAAAAACCCCTTAGCAACCTAGACCAAGCAGAACGTCATACATAAAGACACACCATTAAGTTCTTCAAGGTTCAAAGGAACACCACTCGGAAGCAGAAGCATTATGAGGACGTGAAGACTACCCCAGATCCAAGTTTCCGTACTCCTTTCCGCGCCTAGTCTGGGAATCTCGGGGACGAGATT